>NC_046359.1:20372490-20637995 GCF_004027225.2 Strigops habroptila | reverse complement strand
TTGCTTCCTATAGGTTGTTTTTTATATATAAATAGAAATATTTTTGCTTCCTAGAAAACATTCTTGTAATAATTGATCAGAAATTATTATTTGCAACTCCACCAAAATCAATATGTTGAAAATCCATCTGCAGTATTTGTACAGACAGTTTAGGGATAGCAACCATAGGCTGTTGTAGATAAATTTAAAACAGAGAGTGATTTAAAGTGCTAAAACATGGTGTTAGGGATATATTCGTTATCACTAACATTGTCTTTTCTTTGCTGCCTTAAGTCAGGTGGAGGATACCACCTACAACAAATTTGGCTCACAAAAATCTGGAGGTATTAATTATACGTAGTTATACTAAAATTTGATGCATTCTGCTGTTCTCAAGAATTTCTGATCAGAAATCAACGAGCACCACTAGATGACTGAAAGAAATGTTACCCTACTGTTATGCATACATCCTTTGAATCAGTGACTTCTTTTTTAACATTACTACTTGACTTAGGCAAAAGCACTGTGTTTTCGTACACTTTATTTCTCAGATAATTTGGGAGGGTCTTCTCATCTGTGGCTGGAGTGTACTCCTTCCCTTGTAAAAACAAAATCCCTCATTGTAACAAAGTGTGTATAACAAACAAGTTTGTTTCTAATACTACATGTTACTCCAGTATTATTATTGCAGCGTGCAGCCTCTTCCCATGAAGCCATTGTGAGGTTCTACTGAATCAACTAATGTTTGAAATTTGCATTAATGATTAGTATTCTATTGTTACGTGAAAGAGCAACAAAAATCACAAATTGGGAGTTTTTCTGGGTGTCACCTGATGCTATGGGGACAGGCAGGTTCTTTGAGGGATTCTTGACAGAATGACCAATGGCCAAAGGGTTGTGGTTATAACTGGAGCTTTGTTATTACATAAAAATTTTAACAATTAGCACAGCTTATCATTATCTACAATTTCTAGCAGTCAGCATAGCTCATTTTTACACAGAATTTTTAGCAATTAGCATAGCTTGAAGTTAAACAGAATTTATAATAATTTGCATAGCTTTCTTATTAACTAGAATTTTTATTTACCCAGAGTTCTTAGTTACCTGGACCCTCTGCAGATCAGGTCAAATTCTTAATAACCAGTGCAGGGTATAATAATTGTAATCTAAACTCAGACGTTCTTGGAGGAAGAACACAACGACGGTGGAGGCATCCCTGACCACCAGTGGATCACAGGGTTTGCTGTCCAGCAGCAGAAGTCCACTTACAGCTGCTGGATTTTACAGGCAGTATCTCATGTGCTGTTATGCTTCCCTTTTCCATAATGGGTGCCACCACATCCTGGCGACAACCCTGGTGGGCAAATAGTCTTATTGCAGTTTGGAATAGGAACAGAAAGAAGCGGGGTGTGATATGTGATCACACCCTGCTTATGTATTATGGCTGTTTGCCTTATAAAATGGCATTGGTTATGCCAGGGGTTAGGAGCAGAGGTACTGGTCATGCTGAGTTAGGGCATTTCATCAGCATATAGTGTTTGAAAAGAGGTTTAGCACTTTGATATGACAGACATACTTTATTTTGATATTTATTCAACCTATTATCTGTACTAGAAGTAATTTAACAACAGTTTAAAATATTTTCATGATTAAACTTGACTGCAAGTATAAGGAGTAAAACATACAATTGATCAATAGTAAAATTACGTTTACTTAATGGATGTAGCCTACTGCAGTTTTTCCGACTTTAAAATTTTGAAGTGAATGAAGCTGTTCCATTTTTCATTATGTTTTGTTAATCTACTCCAACTTTTACTACTGATCATCTGCCATCTGTATTGAAGCACTCTTTTATGTTTGTGTGAAGCAGAGAAAAGTTCATTCATATATTGTTGCATAATTAGTGACTTCTTTCCACAGGGAAGCTTTTATCATTCCTAATTTTGTCTCACCTATTATACCAAACATGCATGTGGAAGGGAAGTTTTGATTAGAGGTATGCTGAGAAGGACAATATAGTCCATAATGGAGAAACATAGATTTTTAAAAGACTGCTATGCTAGCTGTTCTGTCTTCCTATATGTTATGACCAGCTGTGCTGCCCCAGTAGCTTGTGTTGACTGAAGCATGTATTTCAGAGTAACTTCATGTCTGAAGACCCCAGAAGATGAAGAATCCATCATTTTCTATGGTGAATCCACTTTTTTATTTGGTAGTGTAGTCTTCTGAGCTCCTTTACTGTACTTAAATAACGCTTTTGAAGTTTCTTGCTTGAATTTGACTAGCCCTGATTTTTCTCGCAGTGGTGCTTGCTATTTCTCATTCTGTGTTAAAGCACTCCTTAGTATCCTTTAGTACTTTCTTACTATGATATCACTTATACAGTAATCAGATCATCTTTCAATTTTCTTATTACAGAGATATCAGGTCCTCCATCTGCACTAGTGTGATCCAGATAATATAGGAGCACGTGATCATACTTCTGATGCATTAGCTACTGTACATGATACTGTGTTCATGCCGAATTTATGGCTTTTATGGTGGATTTATGCCAGCTGCAGAGGAACAGACATTACTGGATCTGACAAAGAGCTAGAGTGATGCAGACACATGATACTTTATCCAGGATGAAGTCGGTCAGGATAAAATTACCTCTTCATCATTCTAGGAACAGGTTTAGACTAGCACAATTAATTTGTGCTGCTTTTGGACATGTGTCAAGTAGCTGCAACACTTTTTATTCGATCTGACATATCCTAAACCAGATTTTAATGTCACTGAACCACAGCTGAAGGCCCTCAATGCCAGATATTTTCTTCCCTCAGCTCTCAGATAATTTCTGTGGCTTTTTTCCTCCCCTCTTTTTCAATATCAATTTTAAAATTAAGATTTCGGTGCTGGATGTAGAATACCATACCAGGATTGTAGTAGCATATCTAGAGACAACATCACCTTCCTGTTCCCATATACTACTCCCATGCTTACATAGATTGGACTAGTGTTTTCTGCTTTGGAGTGACTCTTAGAGCCCTGTGTTTCCAGGCTACTTTGAGCACCTGGAGCTGGTGAAACCATGATTGTAACCAAGGTTACAATCTACCACTCCTTAGCAATGGTTTGTGTTTGTGTGGCTGTATTTCTTAGATTTTAAAGTAATGCTTTTGTATGGGCTTAGTGTTCAGTAATGCTGTCCTACCCACACTGATAGCCACCAGTTGCCTGTAATTTGTGCCATGTGCCAGCTTTAAATAATAATAATTTATTGTGAGGTCAGTGAGGAATATGACGGAGTGTTGTAAGAACCACTCTAATCCTCTTCTGGAAACTCCCTGGGTTAATGTGGATGGCTCCTCATTGACAGGAACTTTGCAGGACCTCTCTGATTGCTGAATGGAGCCTCATGAGCCAGGTCTAGCAGGTGGTGCGCTCCCAGCCAGCCCACTGCTGAAAGAGAAACGAGATGGTCATCTAGGTACCAACCCTCCCCTAGCGCAGTCCAATACAAAGATTTGCTGCCCTAGAGGATGCAAGAGGGAGGTGGATGGAGCCAGGAGACCTTCTCCCCTCCCCGCGTTGGCCGAGGAGCTGCAGGCCAGCGGCCCGTGGTGGACCACGACAGCAGTTCTCTCTCCGTCTTTCACTGCCACCACTAGGCAGCAGCCTCTCTCTCTCAATTTGTGGCAGGCAAAAGATGGTGCCTTCCCTGAGGCTTTCATGAAGGGCTGAAGGCAGGCTGCTGCTGAGGGGACGAAAGGGATGGGAAGAATCCCCAGTCCCACCCCCTGCCTCTTTGCTAGCCTTAGTTAGCCAGCTTTTCATGTCATGCAATGTATTATTGCAGCATGATGCGAATTTAATCAAATCCAAATTCTCTATGGTTCTAAGGAAAACATCCTATAAAATCTGAATCTATAACACTTATTTTAAGCTCATAGCTGTATCATTTTCATAAAGTAGGGCCTATGATGTCAGGACTTCCAAAACTGATGGGGTGGGAAGGCAGGAAAAGAAGGAAGAAAGTGAGGAAAGTACTGAATGCCAAGCCTGCCATCTGTATATGCAACCTCTCTGAAAAGCTGGGCATGAGCTGGAAATGATGAGTAGCATAAGATGTATGTACAGGAACACTTCTTGTGATAAATAACTTGCATAGTATTTTGGTTTGAAATGTAGTTTGTAATACAGCCTTTCCTGCTAGAGGGTTAAGGATTACAGTGAGAATGCCGGCGGAAGCTCTCAGGTGGTGAGGAGAAGCCTGTTTGCTGCATTTCCATTTTGCAGTCCAGTTTCGAAAACCAAAGGTGGGAAACAAAATATAAGGTGTTGAGAGGAAGCTATTGCAATTAAATTCCACATAAACCTTAATGCTGTATTCCACTTAGAAGTGAGAAAGACAGAGTGGCGAGGGAGCAGAAGGGATGCCACCATGCACAGGGGCAGGGGGGAAGGCCTTGTCTCCCTGAGCTACAAAGCTAATCCTGAAGATACTGCTCTAGAAGGCAGGGTGCTGCATTCCCCCCATGCTGCTGCCGGTAATAGCTAAGGCACCAGCAATTTAAAGAGGCATTTCAGTTTCAAATACCACCTACTACCATTACATGTAGTTATCTATTTACTTCTCTTGCAACTTTGTTTCAAATCAAAAGCCTAATCTTTTACTTTGTTAGAGTATATTAAAAACCCCTGCTATTTTCATTCCTGACATGCACTCAGGTGAATCTGACAGACATTAAGTAGGCTGCTCTTCCAGACACAGCTGGATTCCCAAACCTCTTTGGTTGCAGGTGGCCCATTTGGTGTGCCTGTACTCGGTTTTCTACAAATTGGCATCTTTCCAAACAGATCAGGGAAAGCAGGCTTTTACAGCAAAAGAATGGGAAATCAGAAGTATTTGGAAACGATATCCCTGTGTAAGTTTTTTTACACTTCTTTTGCATGTTTCCCTTCTCTCTGAAACTGTGTTGGGGGAAGAAAGACGACTCTGCCTCTCCGCATGCTCTGCAGAATGTGGTTCGTGCAGTCCCTTTTTAAGCCTACCTGTGCTGCCTGGTTAGCCAGGCAGGTGCAGCGTTTACCAGGACATGCTGGTCATTTTTTCAGGTAGATGTGCCTACTTGTAAGAAAAGTAGGTTGGTTGGTTGGTTTGTTTTCTTACATCGGTAAGAAAAGCAGCTCAAGCCTCCAGAGAAATGCAGAAGATGCAGGCCCCAAATGAGTAATTTGTTCAAAAATTTTAGAGGTATTTTGTATTAGTTCATAAGAGGTTTTAGTTATGTTTTTTGAAACATGAAGTGAATAAACAGAGAGATTAGCTGAAGTTTGAAGTATATGTATGTCTTTCTGAGTGGTACTCTCCTTGCTAATAATGAATATAATCAGATCTTATAATAACCACCAGATTCAATTTTTCTTTTTATCTTTTCATCTGGAAGAATTTCTACAGAGATAACTTAAGACTTTTATCTTTCTTCACTTCTTTTCAAGACAAAATGCCTGTTAACAGTATATTCCTATCCGAAGCCAATCAATTTCTGCTTTCGTCATTACCCCGCAGCTTTACAATCCTTTATGGTTTTGCATTTATACTTCAGCTTTTATTCCCAGGTAGGCATTACTGTGTGCCATGCTCCTCCTCTCCATTCCCCCCACTGCTTCTACCGTGCTCCCTAAAGCCATCATTCCCTAATCTGGTTGTTCAAGAAAGTTTCGTATGCTTGCGTGCTGCACGGTATTACAATTTATGATTCCAGATGACTTTTGATGTCTTGCAGTCAGTCCACAGGCCTGAGCTCCATACACGGAATGTCTATTCTAGGGAAGCACAGTAGGTGCAGAGCAGGTTAAAGAAGTTTTGTCTCTTTGTTCCATCTCTGCTACCTGGAGCAGGGCCATGCCTAAAGGAGTATTCATGTTTGCTCTGAAACTTCTTTGTTACCCCGATTTGCCTGTCACTGATAAATACACAATGGCTTAGTGGGTGCTCAGTCCCATCTGCTCTGTAGAAAGTGGGTCAAGTTGCAGTCCCAGGTAGAGATCTGAAGTCCCAGCCGCAGGGCTGTCACCAGGGCACAAGTAGAGCCTCTGGTCTCACCCGTGTGAGGTTTGGGCCCAGAGAGAAGTTACAATGCTTGATATCCTGAGAGTTTAAAGCCTTACTGGAAGATACATTCTGAGCACTGAGCTCCACAGAATTTTGGTATGAGTGATGAGGATGTAAAGATCTAGATTTGCATTACCAGTTTCCTGCTGTTGATATTGGAAATGCAGGGTTATAAAGGGCTATACTAAGAGAAGAAAAAGATGAAATTATATACCGGAGTTTAAGTAAATGTTTTTACTTAAAAATAATAATGCTTTTACCAAACAAGGAAATTACTTGTTTTAATCATGGGATGTCTGTAGTTTTTCCTTATTGGGGCTGCTCATTTAAGTAAGAAATAAAAGCACAGGAAAAGTATTAAGGTTCATTCCACTCAGTGTGAAATTTATTATGGACCTTGCTCTTTTAGTTTACTGAGCCAATCAATACAGTTTGACAAAAGGATAAATTTTCACAAGCCCCTTTGTGTACTCAAAGCTTACACAATTAGGTAATTTCCCTAATTTTCCCTAATAAATTCCCCAGTTTTGGGGAGCTCAGTTAAGAGTAAAAATGTGTGAAATGACCTAGTAGTACGATTATAAATAAATGCCCACCCCAGACACTGTACCTATTTCTCTTGGTTTAAGTTATATTCTTGTTATCTCCCTCAGAAAGTCATTTCGGTCAAGAAAAATTATAATAAAGAAGAATTATGTTAAAGAAATACTTTCAAACTGTAACTGAAGAAAACACCTTGAAGTGTCCATCTCTCCATCTAGATGTTGATTTAAATGTGCAGGTGAATTAATCAGTAGGGTGATTCTTACTGAACTTGGTCGAGTAAATTAATGTACATCTAAACCCATCTGAACATAAGAACCATGTTAATCTTTGCTGACCACTCAATGACACTATAATTATTTTTTGGACATCTCATAGATACAACAATAGCAATGAAATTATTGTGGAAAAAAAATTAATACTAAAACTGTGTTAAAACATTCAGTGCAGGAAGATGAGAAAAGTCAACTGATAAGAAGAAAAATATATATATTTTTCTACACAGCCAAATTCTTTTTAAGACTCAGCTAAATCCTATCTAGCTGTGAACTTTTGAAACATCAGTTGCTACTCTAGTAATACCTAAGGATGGGCAGGAAGTTTCACCATTCCTAGAAAGGTGAGTCAAAATGTGAACTGCAATAACAATGAAAAAAGGTCATATTTGAAGGAAGTTGTTTCTGAAGTCCTCTTTCTTAATTACTCTTTATAAACATGTAATTACTCTTTATAAACATGTAGTAGAGTAGCAACACCCACAGTCAACTTTTGCTGTATGTGATGTAACATTTTGCTTATAATTGTGCTGGAGTTCACCAACTTAATCTGACACTTTCCATGCTGGCAGACTGCCTTCCAGAACCATCTTTGGAAAATGTCACTGTGTCAAGGATGTCTGCAAAGAGATTTGTTGTCTACTACAGAAAGAGGGTTTGCCTGTCAGAGATGTTAACGAACAAGCACAATTGTGCTGGAGCAGATCCCAGGGCAGAGTGATGATCTGCAGCACTTCGACATACTGGCAAAGATGGGCTGGGCGGCTTTCCCACAAAGCCAAATCCCCTTGATTTAGGCATTAATGTCATCATTCAGAGTGAGGAAGGAAGGCTAAAGAGAAGTCTGCATAAGCTAGCTGGGCTACTCAAGCAGTCTAGTCACATTAGTGTGGTCTCCTGCTAGAGATGCACACGAAAATACCTCTGAACTGTGTGGTTCTAAGCAAAACTTCCAGTCACTCCTGTCACTCATCTGGGGCAGGACATGCATGTACATCTGTAAAACTTTTGCTGCTCCTGGGAACAATGAAGGTGAGGGAAAAACTCTTGTATTTACATTATGTTATTGAGTTCTTTGCCTTTCTTTGCCTTTCTTTAAATCCTTTTTTTAAAAAAACAATCATTAAAGCATTTATGTCTTCCAACTTCGCCTGGGTTAAGGTTACTAAAGAGTAGACACGAATCTCTGGCTGTTCCCAGGAAAAGCAATTTAAACTTGGCAGAGTTGTTTCTGAGAAATGTGTTTGTATCTGTTCAAACATCAAGTTTGTCAATTAACATTTTTAGAGTCTGCCTGTGCAGAACAGTTCTTCTGGTTCATCTGAGGGTATAAGCAGGACCACAGTTTGTGAACCTGCAATCCAGCCAAGTATTGTCTAGGCCAGCACTATAGGGGCAGAGCAGGACTTTTCATGCATTTCTGGCTGGCAGGGTACTCAAGAGGGAAGAAGTGGTCTCCTAGCTGGAGCCCTGGCAGCATGGATTAGGAAAATACAAGTTGTCTCTAATGCAGAGAAATAAAAAAGCCTCTGTAAGGTTTACAGTTAGTGCTAGAAGGTGGGAAGAGATAGAAAGTTCAGGTGAAAGAGAGTAGCGTAGGACACGAGCACAAGTAGCACAAGAGAATTGTTAAAAATCAGCTAGGGCATAAGGTGGGGCAGGAGTGAGAAGAAATAGAAGGGAAAAGGAGATGATGTGAGATGGCAGTATCCAGGTATCAAGAGACCACTTTAATACTTACATTTTCTATGTGTTGAGTGTTTCACTTAGCAACTTTCAGTGTTGGGAATCAGACAACTGATTCAGAGTCATTCCATGTAGCTGTCCTGAGGGGGAAAAAAAAACCAAACAACACCCAAAAAGAAGGATAGTAAGTCCTCTGATCATTTCAATGTGAGCATGAACACAGGTCCATTTCAAATTTTGCTCCTCTCTGTGTGTATTGTACTGCCACGGATGTCAAGAGGTCATACATGTTGAGAAGAAATTTGGGTTAAGACCTTGCCAAATGTAAGACATTTCGACCCATGTTCTTCAAAATGTGACTCAGAAATTATAATTTTCATCTTTAACATTTTTTTTACCATTTTGGGAATAAATGTATGCAGTGTTTCTGGCCATTTCAATTATGAAGAAGTGTTTCCCAACACATGACAGGCCTAAACTGCTGCACAGACTTATTGCTGCATCTTTCTGTTTCTTAGACCATTTCTTTGCATGGTAACAAATAAGGAAGAAGATGACCCTGTTATGCTCTTCTGAACCCTGTGGACTGTGGTAAAACAGTCAAAAATCCTCCTACCATTATCCTGCTGCATGGTGAAAGAAGCACTCTGAGCAGAGGCAGGGCTCAGAACTGGTTTTGCCAAGACCATCTATAAAACAGAGCTAGAGAAAAACTGCTTTAGTTTTCAATCTCGGTTTTCTCACAGATTTTGGTTTTTTTCACACCAACACATAGTACCAATTACGCAAAGAGTTTGTAGTTTATTGAAATGTGACACTATGGAGGCAATGCAAAGCTAATGGAACGTAGAATTAAATAGTATAGGAAGCGTGATGCATTTTCATGTACAGGTCGATGTAAACCATACTAATCCTGTGTCACTACTGAGTCCTTTCCAGCTACAAGATCCAGAAAAGCTCCTGTAGAGGAACAAAGACGTGTTAGGAAGCCCAAGAGGAGCAGTCCTGTTGGACCCATTAGGAAGCCCAAGAGGAACAATCTGGTTGGTAAAGATACACAGTCATAACTGCAAAGGGGGAGGGACAAAGGTGAAAGAACTACAACGAAAGGCAGAATGCAATGGTAGGGCAGCAAGAAGGACAACTCCTAATTGGAAAAAAAACACATGAAGAGCCATGAAAGAGGTAAGAATCTGATGAAGGAAAGACAAAGAAAGGACAAAGTCAGGAAGGCTGTAAGAGCAAAATGGAGACAGAGCAAGAGTTTAGGCATAAAAGTGGAAAAGAAGGAATCACTACAGTGGAAAAAGACAGTTAAGAGTATTTTAAAGACTTTTAGCAATTTATCTTGCAATTCTAGTTGCAACTCTGGAGTCTAGTGTATGTTGGTTGGGTACAGTCTGACCAAGATTTAGTTTTGGAGAGGTATAGCTTACCAAATGTCTGGCTTCCTTTGGTCATTTTCTCAGCTCCATGTGGACCACTTATGGAAAATAATTACTCTTTCTCTGGTAAGTGCAGTTGTAAGAGCACAGATTTTTCATCTGTAGATTTTGTACCATTTTTCATGTAGATGTGTCCTTTTGTTCTGCTCACACTTTCAGCCTCTGTGAACAATTTGGACTCTCCGCTCCAGTGGAGCAATGAGCTTTTTGAAGTGCATAGCGTAGTGTCTGTTTAAGTTACTCTGGCACACATTTCATGCTTTTGGCAGACACCCACAGTTTAGCAATAGGAACAAAGTGATCTGTCTTCATAAATATCTGTCTTCATAAATATCAAGTAGTTATTTCTGGAGAAGAAAAGAGTGAGATACCTTGCTAAAATATATGCTTTGGCTGGCTAAGCCTTTGACACGCCATTGCTTAGATAAAATAACAAATACAATCTTTAAGTACTACTGCCCTTTAGATGCTATCAAGTAGTAGAGGTAATCATGAAGTACTGTGAGATCTGCACATTTGTCATTATCATAGTCCATCTAGTCATGTTGACCCTGGTCCTGTGCTCTAATCCTCATACAAATATAAATCTGGACCCACTTTAGTTAGCATTTCAACTGAGATAGCTGGCCTGCCATTGAGTTCAGTCTGCAACCTGAGTGAAAGGTTTTGCTTGTGCTAGTTTTCTTGCTCAGCGAATTCTAGATCTCATCCCTGTACCCTGGCTTCTTGTCAGAGCCTCTCTCTCACCAAGATAGCTCCAACTTCCCATTCCCAGACAGTTCCTGGCCACACATAGTCCTCAAAGTTTCTTTTCGTTCTTGATGGACATTTGTCTGGCCTGTCCTTAACGATTGACATTGATGGAGAATCCTCCAGCCCTTCAGTTAGTGTGTTCCTGCACATCTCTGTCCTTCTCTAATTTCTATACATTCTATATATATGCATTTTCTATACAGCTGTTTAGGCCTGTTACTTCTTATTGTGTTCCTGGTAGACAAGAAGAATGTTTTACTTCTTTCTTCTTTGCAGCAACTTTTTATACAGTTATACATTGTTATAATGTCTTCCACTGGTTTTCTCTTAGTTAGTTTAAACAACCCTGAGTGTTTCTACATGTCACGTTTCCTAGACCACGATTGTTTTTTTCTGGGCTGCTTCCACTTTTTCCTTGTCCTTTTGTAGAGTGCAGAGTTCAGCTGGACAAAGTATGATTTAGGTTCCTGTTAACACTATGCAAAGGGAAAGACTGCTTCAGGTGTCTCTGCCAGCACTCCTGTTCTCACATTACATTTTAACGTTTGCCTTTTCCACAACAGCCTGACATCATTAGCTCATGCTCAGTTTGCCACCTGCCAGCATTCCCATCTACTATTCCAGCCTATTCTCCAGTTTGTCTTTTACATTTAGTCAGTTTTACCCAAGTGTAGTATTTTGCCATTGTCTTTATTGAATCAAATATACTGTTTTAAAATGATGAAACCCGTACTTCAAGATTATTGTAAACTCTAGCCCTCATTCCTGGTGTGCTCAGCGTCTTCCAGAGTTATGCCAGCCACAAACAGTAGGAATATTATTTTTTTTTTCTGCAGAGGCATATCATTCATGAAAAAAACCCGTGAGTAATACCAGAAAAGTCTTTTGCAGAACCTCTCTCAAAGCATCCTTCTAGTTTAATAGTCAACAATTGTTAATTATCCCTTGATATAATTTATCAATCAATTTTGCAGCCACTAAAAATAACATTCTCTAAACCAGGAAACCCCAAGTTACTTTGCAAATTGACATGTGAGACAGTGTAAAGAATCTACTAAGGTCAAGACATGGGACACCTGCTGCTGCTACCATCCCTATCCTATAATATATCCAATTTATGTTAATTCCTTCACTCAACAGAACTATTTCGAGAAAACAGGATCACCTAAGTTAAATATAGAAATGAGTCCTACCTCCTCCTGTTGTACATGTATAGGACTCCCAGCCAAGGAGACCATTACAACTATTAGCATTTGGCTTTTTGGACAAAAAGTCCATCATGCCATACATCCTGAACTCTGGTACTTGGCTGTTGAGTGCCTGAGGACAAACTGTGGGTCTGTACGGGATGGTACTGGTTTCAGCAGGGGTCGGCACAAAGGACACATTTCCTTTGCTCTATTAGCTTCATTTTGCCTACTTTGGCTATCAAAGAGGAAGATATTTTAAAAACAAAACCCCAACTTTCAAGCAAATTTGTTCAGTTTGGCAGGTGATGATGAGAAAGATATTAACAGCTGGTTCTAGGCTCTTGCTTCACTTGCCTTCACTTACAATCAGTTTTTCCTAATGTTTAGTTCAGGTCTCATTCAGATCTCCTTTCCACATCACAAACAAAAGGGAAGAAACAAGTGATTAGCTAATAGCAAATATAAATAAAATAACATTTCGTAATTAAGGGTATTGAAAACCTATTTGATGTTTGTACACCAGAATGGAAACGTTTGAGAAACAAATATACCAATGTAAATATATACTGAGCGTAACTTGCTGATGGACTGTGACTTGCTAATGCAGCTTTTTAATGCACCAAACCTAACAATTCTGGTCTTGGTTTCCCTTTAAAAAAAGCATAATAATCGAAGTATAGGGTTTCATTCTTCTACCTGATAAGCCATAGCACAAAGCATTTCACAATTCAATGCTTTTTTGCCAGTGACAAGAAAGAATTCTCCTTTGTTGTTTCTAAGCAGATGCTGGTAATTACTGGGAAATACTAGATTTTTCCAATGACATTTTCAGAAATAATGGAAGAAAACCAAGAGAATTAAGGAAATAATTTATAAACAAACTTGCAGAACACTTTTGAAAATGGCTGCTGTTGTATTGAATTTAGAAGAGCAAAAATTTTTGTCCTGGAGTGAAGCCTACACAGTTCTTTACTAATTAAAACCAAATACCCATTCTCAGGTCCTGTTTCTTTTCTTCTCCTTCCTTTTTTTCAACCACTTGTATTTTAGTAAGTGGAGCATATCTAAAAATTTCTGGATTCAATGTGAAAAGGACTGGGTTTCATCCCTAAACTTTATTTGTCTTTCTTACTTTGCTAACTGCATAGCACGCCTAAAATTTATAACAATCAATGAGGCAATACTGACTAGTGCTACATGGTCAGAATGACTGATTTTAGGTGTTTATAGAGTTGGAACTGAGCGTTATATAGCTCAGATTCCTTAAATTTATCCAAGGTCAAATATATCTTGGTTTTTTTTCAGCAATGATTGACAGTAATAAAGCAGCAGCATTTTATTTTTAGCCATTCATATCAGATATACATGCTTTTACAAATATTTGTATATTTTTTTCCTATAATGCCACTTAATTCAAATGTAGTTGTAAGCAACTGAGCTTTTCTGACTTAGCACCATTGATTCAATCTGAAGTTTGTATTTAACTGTGTGGCCAGAAGCCAAGTGCAGTTGCTGATTCCCTCTGACTGTCAGTCTTCGATGAAGTTGGCTTCTTCAAGTACTGTCATCCATGGTGTCAGCCTTCCTGGCATAGCGAGTATCACTCTGGAACTTCGTTCATAAATGCTGGTGTTAAGTAATTGCCTATCTATTCTTGAGAGTTTATATTTTTTAATGTGTTTAGTTTGTGTATAACGTTAGATGAGCCATGAAACCTTGAAATTGTCATACCGGATTACAGCAGAGGTCCTTCACAGTCAGAACTCTGCCTTGGCAGAAGCCAATACTGGATCGCTCAGAAGAAGGTGCAGTAAATGGTGGTCAGTTGCCCAGGGCAGCTGCTACCTTCTGCTTCTCTTAAATGGAATAAGATTTATCCCCTGAAATATGAAAACAAATATATATTCCAAACCATTCAACCTTTTCTTCTCTTTATTAAAGATCCTATCTGTGTCTGTAACCTGTGGTTATCCCCTTTCTTCTTCCAGTCGTACCAAGCTCTTTACTTCAATGTTCTTTATATAGTACATTTAACAGAAATTTGTTTTCACTGCATTCAAACTTACTTCCTTTCAGTACCATGAAAATTCTTGGTCACAGGTATTCAGCTCTCCCAAATAATTTTCTAATATTGTATGTCACTTTTTATCTCTAATATGTCTGTTCTTATTAATCTTCAGTCCAAATTCAGCAGCCCCAATGGTTCAGTATGGCAGTCTCTTCCATGCCTTTTCTTATTTTGCCACTGAATCTTACTGCATTTCTGCTGGTTTTGTCTTAAATCAGTGCTGCCCAGACTTTCTGCTTTCTATTGCCCTTCTTCTCCAGAACTCCTCAAACCCCAGTGTGGTGCCATCTGTCTTAGGGTTTCCTCACTCTTTCTCCCATCCCTTGATCTGATGTGTACTTGCATCTCTTGCCCAGGTAAGATGAGTCTGCTCTTGCCAAAAGTCTTCATCCAACCCCAAACCTGCTACTAAGAGGCCATAAAGAAGGAGTGTCCCTAACAACAGGCTTCAGGTTGGATGAATTTCATAAGTGAGCCACAAATAGCCCAAGGATTGTAGATTGAGTAATTTTTTTTTAGACAGAATACTCAGAAATGAACCTGACATGACAGGTTTACTATTGTTTTATACAGTGGAATTGTAAGCTTTTAAGTAACATGTATATCCTTTTTGCTCTTTAAATTATAGGCACCAAAGTTTTGTCCAAAGATCTTTGGAGGAACATGGAAGTGGGATGTTTTGCACGTGGCTTGGAAAGGAGAGCTATTTTCAACTTTGTGTTAGTCATAAATGGATACATAAATCTGCATGATTAAAATAAAAAGGGAGTTCTTTTGCTCCCATCACAGTCACTGGACAATGATTTAAGATGAGTTTAGAATCTGGGCTGGCGACCAGCAAGTGATTGCATTATCTGGTGGTTTCACACAGTCCTGGTGATGCAGGTCTCGGGCACAGAGCAGCCCCCTGCCCTGGCAAGGAGGACGTGCCCCACCACTGGCAGTCACCTGGTGGCACACACAGCCACTGCGCACCCTCTGCGCTGGTGGTCTCCACAGGCAGCTGCAGCTAGGCATCAGCTCCAGAAAAGAAACCCAGCTCCTGAACTTACAGCCTTCCTTACATCGGGAGATGAGGTACAACTGCAATACTGCAGTCAGATCTGTCATCTGTCCTGTAGCTGCAGTGGGCATTGCCAGAGACATAACTGCCAGTCCAACATTCCTGCCTGCCGGCATTGCTGGAATGTGTGTGACCTGGGTTGTAGCTCAGATTTTGTTCCTAAAGCTGTGCCAGAGCACAGCTTGCTATGCACACCTTTTTAGCAAAAGGGACATGATCCATCCAGCACAGTACAAGTGGCTGCTAATAACCTGCTTGCTTTCCTTGTTTAAATATTCCTAGCTTGTTGACCTTCTGGGGCTACTCAAGAGTCCATAAGGGTAAGTAGGGAAGGGCAAAACATCTCAGTGTAGGATGTTTAAGGAAAGGAGTATGAGGGGCGAGGAGGCTGTACCATGGTTTGTGATGCTGGGGCATCTGTAGAAGTCATGATGAGGGAGGGTTAAAATGCTTCATTTCACTTTTGAAAGTATTTTGGGGCATTTTGTTTCACTTTCTCTTTGAACTGGCAGCAGGATTGCCTGCTGCTTGGAACTGATATTTTAACTGTTACATTTGTTTCAATCCAATCTGGGATAACTGAAAAAAATTTAATTTGGCACAGGAAAATTAGGTGCCAGATTGTGCCCTGATGGTGACTATACATGGAGAATATACTTGACAGCCTTCTCCTATAAGCATTCAATGAGAATCAGTGTAACACAACTCAAAAATAGTAAAAGTTAAAAATTACCTCAGAGTGCAATCCACAAGTAACTGACAGGATTGGGCTCAAAAAGAGAAAGTATGTGCAGGATTTAGCGCAGATTCTTCAGCAGCAGATACTTTTAAGACATGTCATTTGACATTCATAAGTCTCCAGAATAATCAGGGGCTTCGTGCAGGACATCGCAGATACCCCAGGTAGAAATCCATCATGGTCTGCGAACATCTTGAGCCTTCATCCAAGTGGTCAGGTATGCCAGTGGTGGCAGCAGCTCCCTAGCAATGTGATTTCAATGACAACCTATGGCAGACTCCTATGCTGTTAATTGTCGGTGCAAATAAAACTGGTTTGAGGTTGGTGTAATCTCCCCAGGTTTGGACACCAATCTTTTCAACCTGTGCACAAGACAGACCGAAGGGAACTCCACTGTGTCATAGCAGGGAAGTCCTTTCAGGTCTGACTGGTCTGTAGTTAGTGTAACACAAATCACATAGTTTTGCTTATTACCTGGGGTACAGATAATTGTATAAACTAAGAAAACTGAAAGCATCCTCCTAAGAAGGGAGCTGCAGCAGGGTCTAGAGAGGTGCCCTCCAGCTTAGGCGTTTGGTTGAGAAGGTACCAATAAAGCAGTGAGAATTGCAGACAGCACCTCAGCAAGGGGTTTTCAGGGAGGGATTAAAGGGATTGCGACACGTGCTCTTGATGTAGCAGGGTATCTCTCTACTGCAGCAGGGGCACGGCTTGCCTGCATGACCCCTGCAACCACTGTGCCCATACCCACCACGTAGCGCAGTGCTTTCCAATGCATGGCCCTAGCTGGCCATGGAGTGACCTTGTTGTACGCGTGAGCTGCGATGGCCCTGAGGGTATCACCCTTACCAGGACCTGGCTGCCTGGTCTTACTTGGACCATCATCTCTCCTCATCTTTGGTACGTCTAGTGGTACAAGCAAGGAACTGGAACATGCGGAGTCTGGACCATGTAGAAGTGGTTCTCAGGAACCATTCAGCCTGCCCTGCCGCCCATCCTCCAAGGGGAGTCAAAAAATCTCTGCAGGGACTCGGAGCAGCCCTGGCCGGGAGAAGTCCATAATTCTCTTCTGGAAGCTGGCGAGGGTCACGGGATGGGCCAGGGCATTCAAATAGTGCCCCAGCACAGATAGGACAAGCTGGCTCATGGCCAGCACCTGCCTTCAAAGGGAAAGGCATCACATCAGCCTTGCCCACCTTTGCAATATCTCTGATTCCTGGCCCCTAGTTTATCCCAGTTAGACCCAGGAAAGGACCCAGGAAAGGTGGCACAGGGCTAGATGGGCAGGTACAGCAGTAGGCTGGGAACCCGCAGGGCAGGAGGGAGTCAGGTGCCCCCCATTCCAAGCTGCCAGCCCTGAACCCTTGACCCAATTGCCCTAAGTGTAAAACACCTCATGAGCACTGGAAATGTCTTGAGTTTCCAGGCTAGAAAACAACAGCTGCTACTGCATCTCATGGATGGAAAAGATATGGCAGTGCATAAACATCTCCATTTAATAAGATGTTGGAGGAGGACTGAGAGCCCACTCTTAGTAGATTATGGTAACATTTGTGAAAGGATTTTCGCCTTCTGTGAAAAGAAGAGCAAACCTGTCATTTACCCCCATTTGGGCGAGGGTCTCTGGAGTTATCGAAGAGCTGGACTAATTCCTTTAAGACGAAATTTGATGCAATGTCAAATGATTTTCTCTTCAAAACCTGTTCTTCTGGAAAATAAATGATGGAGAAGAAGATGAGTAATTTATTATTCACTCATTCAAAAAGAAGCTGTTGCCAATGGTTTAGTCAGATGCAGTGCCTTTGGCCAGTAAAGATAATAAAGGATTAGTCATCAATAGTGCACTGAAAGAAAAAGGTCAAATTTTTCATTGGTCTAAATCCAAAAGGCCAGGTTTTGTTCTGTTACTCTAAAATAGTGGCTGTCAGTTCCCCTTTGATTTTCACACTGCAAAATAATTACCGCAGAGATGCAGATTCTTCCATGGAACCTATTATATGTCCCCACTCTATCTCTGCTGCTTTTTCAAGACCCATCAGGAATAGTTTGTGCACCCTCAAGTACCTGTGTTGTACAAGCTGACAAGTGCTGTATTAAAACAAAGGCTTAGGGCGTTGTCCAGATACAAAGAGCTGAATCTGGCCTCTTGATTTACAGACCCAAGGAGATTTCCTTGGAGGTGTTGCTCCTCAACAAAGATTCTTGGATGAAATCCTGACTTGGATTTTCAAAACTGCTGTGAGTGGGATTTCAGCAATGCCAGGATTTCGCTCCCTCAACAACAACAAAAAAGCTGATGTCTCCTGACTCCCTGTGACTGTACTTACAATTTGCATGCAGGTTCTTTCTGTCCTGCATCCACTGCACCTATGGTAGATAGGTGTACGGCTGATATTTGCCCTCCTGTTACTGCAGGGTAAGTCACCTTTCAAGGGCCTATAACTTTTCTCCTGCAACAGCAGCATCAAGAAGCACCATGGCAACAATCAACTTTGCTGGGAGCTGAGAAATGCCAGCTCATGCTAGAAGCTTATGTTTGTGTCAGCTGTAAAAACTAAGAGACTCTCAAATGTAACTGGTTTTGGCAAAGGATAAAGCAGTGCAAGTCCCACTCTGACCTGGTGTATAAATTCCCCTACCAAACTCACTTTGTGTGGTTTGATATCATTCTCTCTTCTATACACTTTGCTTCCTTGGAGTTTCCATTTGCAAGTTTCCCACTTCTTCTCATCGCTGTTCAGGACCAATTTGTCAATATTGCTTCAGCAGGCACGTCAGATTGCTAAAGGTGCTACTTGTACCTCCAGCATCCCATTCCCAAAGGGCAAATCCAACGATTAATGGTAACATTATTCCAAAGAGCACTCCTTTCCACACTGTAATAAATATGACAAATGTGATACCACTATCTGAAAAATATCTTCCATACCCCTTAGATTTCACAATATTCAGAAACATTCAGCACTTCTATACCACAACTGTCTTAATTGCTGGAAATCTGTTTTACCTTGCTTTGGAAGGCAGTGAATACATTAACATGTTGGTGCTTGTACTCTGCATACTCACTTTCAGACATGCTTAGTATGATTTAATCTAAATTTATAACGCTATGACATTTTATGCCTCAGCTTGCTTAAGTTGGTATTGGCAACCCTGAATGTGGATTACTTACCAACAATACCTACAGACTGGCATGATGGGCACCATCCAAAGCCCAAGAGGGCAAAAGAAAGAAATTAAGAGTGTAGATTTTACCACATACAGAACCTAATTGGACAGGTAAGAAAATACCTGACACATACAAATATAACTCTCCATTTCACTCTCCTAAGGATGATATGGATTGTCCAAAGTGCAAGAGGGATACACCCCCTTGAAAAAAAGATATGTGGAAATTAAAACTATACAAGCACAAATTATTTGCTCCTACACACGTTAATGCCGGTGTTAGCACTGCTTTTGTCTAAGGAAGTCTTAGGTGCTGGAGCTACATGGAAAGCTTGGTGTTTCGTATATTAAACTTTGGGCTTTAGCTCTTCTTATTTTAAAAAATAGTTTGAAAGCATGGAGGAGAGGCAGGGACTGGAGGCAGAGCAGCTCCCCCAAGCTGCCAACAAATTGCTCTGCCTCTGCACCAAAGTGTCCCAGCAGAGCTGGGTGTTTTGGAGATGTGCAGAAGTCTGTGAGAGGAACAGGAGAGGCTAGGAAAAAGGATTACAGCTTAGGCACTATACTGCAGGGAATGAGAGCGCCAGAGGGGTCTCAACACTGCCTTCAACTCCATCTGCCATCATGGCTTAAAGCCCTCAGGAATTGATCCTTGTAGTGGGATCAGGAATGTCTTCTCCGTAACAGAGCTCCTCCACAGTGCTTGTGGCATTGTGATGCTCATTTGGGGAATCAATATTGCAATTGGTATTGCCTCTCACTACTTTGGTTTGAACATTAGTGTGTCTATGTGCCTCCACAGCATCTTTGCTCAGTCTGGCGCATTACAGCAAGGTCTTCAAATGAAAATGCTGCTTGTGGGCACAAGTTCCTCAATTTACCAATAAGGGAAAAGGAAGGCAAAGAGACATTCCTGAGGTGGCAGTGAATCTGGATGAGATTTCTAGCCTCCCTCCTGAAGTCCTCCTTCGGGACTTGTGTGCAGTCCCGAAGGACCAGAAAAATATTGGTATCCGCAGTATTTCTTGTTCCCACTAGTTGCTGATCTTATTTTGTTGCAGTTGTTCCATTTATTTTATCCTTACTAAGCTTTTTCATATTTTGTGTTTTGTTAATAGGTTTTTTCCTTACAGCAGATAAATTGCAAATGCAATGTTATCATAAGTAACATGCTGACTTTGTTTTCTTATCTACCTTAGGACATTTATTTACCCCTTCTTCACTAGAGGCAGACCTTTCCCACTGCAATTGCTTTTCTTTGGCACGTTATTCTGTATCTATAATGGCTTCCTCCAGGGGTACTACCTGATTTACTGCGCTGAATATCCAAATGACTGGTGCACTGACATCAGATTTACATCAGGTAATTACAGCTGCAGGATTCCCAAGATCTAATCTCCAAGCAATTTGTAAACATTTTGAATTACATCCTAATCTTTATTGCACATGTGAGTCAAATCAGTTGTGACGGAAATCAGCATAAAACCGGCCTGCTGGCCCAGGCAGGACAAACAAATGTGCAATTCTTTCTTTTTCTGCTAGGCGGTCACCTTTGAACGGGTACAATGTTATGTGTTAGTCTCAATTCACCAGCCTCGTCTTACTGACCCCACTTCAGAGCCTCCCACTGCTACAGGCTGTGGAGATGCAATCTCAGGCCTCAGCTGCACGGGGATGTGCCCTTGCTCGGCCCGAAGTGTCCGCCCAGCAGTGGCTGTGTGCAAGCACAAACTGCCTTTCTCTTCCCCAACAGGGAGCTTTGCACTCGATGCATCTATTACGACTGAGAGAGAAAAGAAGGGCAAAACCCCAGCATAAATGAGACTTTAGAGACAAAGAGCTCTTTTTTCTCATGTAAGGCATATAGGAAGATTAGAGACCATGCACAGTCTGTTTGTATGTTAAGATGGTTCCTTTCTATTCTGTTACTTCATAGCCTAGCTGAATTTCATCCTGTAAAATCCCTGAAAGAATAATTGAGCAAGAGCAGCTAGGTGGCATTATACATTAGGTGGTACACAGAGGATGTTTTTCAAATGCACACAGAGAAAAGAAGATTAGCATGGTGGTCTGAGGAAATGTTTTGGATATGACAAGTACAAAATAACCAAGGTAATTTTTTCACCCTGTTTCAGACTGTAGATGCAAGTTCAGTCTTTTTAGACAGCATCACATATTAAAAATCCTGGACACTGATTAGTAACAGCTCTCATATCCACATCACATAATTTGCATGATGACATATATTTAATGAGAAAAAAAAATCTACATTATCAGTACTTGAAATAATAAATAAAAACCAAACAGTATGTTCTTCCTCTACAGACTCTTACCAACTTTCTGTTGCTACTGGAAGTGATGAGGTTTTATCAGCACTTTTTTCTATACTTTGTGGCACACAATGCCTCTATTTCTTTCCTTGCTTCCCAATTCATCATCAGAGGTGGTTTTCCCAGTGTCTAATGTAGCATGAAATGCAGGGCATGTCACCTGCAGAGTTTCTCAATCTCTAGTTTTTCAGCTAAATGGAGTATGGTCAATGAATCATTCTGGCCAGAAGCTGTCAGCATCCTTCAGTGAGTAACTGCTCCATGTGCATGCCCATGGCTCTGTCCAAGCAACCTCACTGTCAGTGGGCTGAGCTGCACTGGGATACAGGTTCCCTTCCTGGCTCTGCTGATGTGCAGCATAAGTTTGTGTTCCCTGTGCTCCTCTTTCCCCAGCTGTAAAATGAGAGGTATGGTACTTGCCTACAGCTCAGTTGTCACCTTGCAGTAATGTCCACAGCTGTGGCTGGCTGCCATCAGCCATCCGTGACACTTGGGTACTTTGTGCCCTAGCTTGTTGTTCAATAAAGGGTGACTGTGGCCAACTGGGAAGTTCAGCTTTTTCTCACACCACCTGAAAGTGCTCTGGTCTGCTACTGCGTTCAGCTCTGGGGCCCCAACTTAAGAAAGACGTGGACTTGCTGGAGTGAGTCCAGGGGTGCATGAAGGTGATCAGATGACTGGAGCACCTCTCCTGTGAAGACAGGCTGAGAGAGCTGGGGTTGTTCAGCCTGGAGAAGAGAAGGCTCAGGATGACCTTCCTGCAGCCTTCCAGTACCTAAAGGAGGCCTACAAGAACACTGGAGAAGAACTTTTTATAAGAGCAAGTAGTGACAGGACAAGCGGATACGGCTTTAAACTGAAAGAGGGTAGGTTTAGACTAGACATTAGGAAGAAGTTCTTCACCATGAGGTTGGTGAGACACTGGCAGAAGTTGGCCAGAGAAGTTGTGGCTGCCCCATCCCTGGAATCGTTCAAGGTCAGGTTGGACAGGGCTTTGAGCAACCTGCTCTGGTGGAAGGTGTCCCTGCCCATGGCAGTGAGGCTGGAACCAGATGATCTTTAAGGTCCCTTCTAACCCAAACCATTCTGTGATTCTATGGTCTCGCCAACAAACAGTGTGCTCAGGATGGTCATCGTTTTGCCCAGAGTTGCTCTCCTCACTGAAGCTATCCAATGCAGGTGATCTCAGAGGACTGTGATCCCACAACTAACACAGTGATATAGGGTTATTTGTCACCAGTCACCTATGCTTCTACTGTTCAGTAGCCTTCTCAGTAGCAGAGCATCTTTAGACTTGAAAAAGAATCCACCCACCTCATATTAGGACTCCTATCTGCCTTCTCCGAAAATAAAACTCACATATGTGCTCAAGTAGGAATAACTGGGCAGAGCTGTCTTTCTAATCCATTTCTTGTTTGTTTCTTAGGCCTCCTCTTATTTCTGCTGGGGATGGGAATCAACATTCACAGTGATCTCCTGCTGCGCCAGCTGAGGAAACCCGGGGAAGTCACTTACAAGATTCCTCAAGGTATAGTCTCATCCCCCACCCCCTTGGAGAAAGTAGGGCAGCAGGATAGATGATGTTTTCTGACTGAACTCACAGCAAAGTGACAATATCAGAGATGCCAGTATTGCGCAAGTACTTGCTTCAGGTGCCCCTCTGAGCTGCAGGGACTAGCGTGAGCTGTCTGCAGACAGTCTGCAAGAAGCAAACGAGTATGTGGAACACACAAGCTGTTTGGAGGGGTTTTAGGAAATGGGCTGGGTAATCTAAAAAAGATTTAAGTGGGACATAAGAAGAGGATTTTGGTCTTGTAAAAGGAGGCTGCAAAAAAGGAAATATTCTTCTCCATGCCCAGGAAGAAGAAGCAATGGACTTCTTACACTGCAAAAGGAAGATTCAAAGTGTAAACATTAGGGGGAAAAACCTCCAACACTAAGGATGCAAGGTGCAGAATTTCCTTTCCACCTCCCTCAAGTTGGGGCTTGGTGAGAAGAGTGGCTATGGGCCAGGCCAGTGAACCAGGGCCTGAAGAGAATTGACTAATGTTAATAATTTAAATTCAAATCTAATAATGGGCTTTCCTAAGTCCTTTCTTTCAGATGAAAACAAATGATTGTGAAAGTGCTGGAAGCCTCTGGGTTAGAGTCACCTTTGATTCTGGTACAAGCGTCTTGTACAAGACCCTACTTTGGCATTATTCCAGTAGTTTCAGGGCAGTGGGTTTAGGTTGCTGTTATGGGCTCTGCATAAGAAAGCTGGCATATTCTGCTGCTGGCTTTATGGGGAAGAACTTTCCATGTACATGAGGTGACTGTATAAATTACATCTTTTGTCTGTTGATGCAGGGGGACTGTTCACCTATGTTTCTGGAGCCAACTACTTTGGAGAAATTGTGGAATGGTTTGGTTTTGCCATAGCAACCTGGTCCTTACCAGCCTTCGCCTTTGCCTTTTTTACTCTTTGTTGCATTGGGCCACGTGCTTATCACCATCACAGGTATCAAATTGTTCCTGCCATATACTGCTGCTTGCTCTTGGAGTGCAGACTGCAAAATACCAGGGAGGAGCAGAGGAGAAGGGTCAGTGTTCAAGACAAAATTTAATAGTATGTGCAAGAAGTATGTTGGTTGGTTTGTGACTGAGTGAAAGTAAGGCAGTGGGCTGGAGCTTCTGTTCTGTCAAGTGGGCCTGATAGTCATTTAATCTGACATAAGTTACATCACCGTTGAAGCCCCTTTTTTCTGAGCCTTGTAAATGTGAACCTTTCCTAAGCGTTTCCTTGCAACTTCTGGAGCAGATATGGTTCTGTGCTTTGAATTCCTAAAGTTTCTACTTTAGGACTGTTAGAACCTTAACGGTATTATCAGCTTTCACTTAATTAAATAACCTGATGCAAATACTTTTGGAACCTTCTTTTGCAGAGTAACACACAGAGATTTTAAAGCAAGGCAGTTTGAAGGAGTTTTAAGGTTCCTCAGCTGAGCTGTATTGAAACTTTTTTGTGCAGTTTCCTTGTTTTTTTATTGTGCAGTTTCCTTGTACGCATGCAGGTTCACTCTCTTGCTTATTTTCTTTCAGGTACTATCTCAAGACATTTACGGACTATCCAAAATCAAGGAAAGCCTTGATTCCTTTTGTTTTTTAATGATGAAAATATGGACTCTGTGTTCTGTTTTTATAGGGCTTTTTTCAATTCCTAGTTTTAATGTTAGATCTGACTATAATTAATTGTACAGATGATAACCTGGGTTTGCAACAGACAAAAAGGTAATTTGGAACTGAAGTTCATGTTTTTAATTAGAGGGGAAATTGCAAATAGTTGTGGGCAAAGGGACTCCCCAAACAACATGTTTGTTTTCAGCGGAGTTCTGCCTACAGAAAATGGATATACAACTGCACTGACATCAGAGAAAAAGCATTTGTTAGAAACTCATGTAGAAAAGTATAAAGTAAGCCCATGACTTCAGAGAGAGTCTTCAGCAGCCACTCCAATGTATAGCACTTCTGCAGCTGCTTCTTCCTGCCTCCATGCCATAGTACACGTGCCCTTCCCTTGCCAGCAGTGCCTAGGTGTTGCCACACTTTAAACCAGAGTAGGGGTCTCCTTTGCCAGGAAAATAACTCTGAAGTTATTTTTCATCCAAAAGCCAGCTTAGGTCCCCAAACCACAAAGCAACAAGAGGATACTTGTGCCAGCACAAGGCTGGGAGCGGTGTGCCATGGCACAGAGGCGATGCAAAGTACACAGAAATGAAAGTGTCTTAAGCTGGCACTCACACGCACAATGTCTGTGTTCCTTCCTTAAGCAATACTCTCCTCACTGTCAGATGATTAATCTTCAGCCATCAGGTTTGGTTTTTTAAATGTAATTTGTTAAAGCAATTGCAACTCCATTAGGATCTTTTTCTTTTACAAATCCAGAGCTCTTCTCAGAGTAAAAATCTGTCCACTCAAACCCACCCAATTGTTATTCATAAGACAACTTGAGATGGTGTTATATGACAAAAATTGCAACAAATAAAAAGCTCTGTGTTGAATAAAATGTTCTCCAACACTGGCAGTACATTTTGTCTATGGAGAACATTTTCAGATACTCATATTAGGAAATGATACAGAAATAATATTGAATTTTCAGAAAAAAACCCAAAACCCGAACAGGTTGTCTCTTCTTAATTTCAGAATACAGTTAGGAGTTTTCCTGAAAATGTCATTAACCCCAATGAGAAGAGATATTCCCACAGATGCTGATAGTTTTAGTTACCCTTTAGAGCATAAAATCCTGCTTAGAATTATGCTGAGTAGCTGGAAAGAAAAAGACCAGACCACACATACCAAACATACTACCTGCTGCTGGAGTAAGCTGACTGACTGTACACAATTTTCTACAAAATACAATAAAATTTATGTAAAACACAGAGCCGTGCTAGCCTGTATCTTACTGTTTGCAGAAACAAGTCTCTGATATTGCTTACCAAGGTCTGCTCATGCTGCCTTCCTCCTTCTGGGCAAACCCTCCCTTCTTTGCTCGTGTTATTGGTTGACTTGATTACCATAGAGCAGAGCAGCCAGCCGAGGCTGCGTCCCACTACACTAGTCCCTGTACAACGCACACAAGAGCTGGACTCTTTGCCATGTGTAGGCAAAGATGAGGAAGGGATGAAATGAGATGCAATCAGAATTGTTGTTGCATGGGTCATGAGTTTCACATCAGCACCACAAACATATTTTTCTTTTGCTTCCTTATTTGAATTGCTCATGTGGAAACACACTGGGAAGGGGGTTGCTGGGTGTGAAGTCAGGGACAGAAAGGTTGGAGGTGCCAAGGATACCGACTGGGAAGGTATGGCCTCTTCCCCAGGGAGCAGATGCTGAATGTGAGCAGTAGCTGTGCTCCCCAGAGCTCCCCACCTCAGCAGCCCCTCTTTGACAATCCTCCTTGTGGTTTTCTCCCCTCAAAGCCTAGCAAGTGATTGAGAAAGCAAATAGCTCATGGGTGCCAGTGTTGCTAGCTGCTGTCTGTCTCCTCCATCTATTTCTGAGTCAGAGGGAGAGCAGGGACCAAGCTCTGCCTTACCTTTTGGACCTGAAAAAGCCTTGTGCAGACTTCTCTATCCCTCCTACCTACCTTTCCCATCAGAACAGGACTACTCCCTGCATTTATTTTGTCTTGCTTAATATTCATACCAGATGGACCACTACTGCCAGTGTCAGTCCCAGGCCTGGATATCCCCTGCAAGGAGCTGGGGGGTCAGGGTGGGAGCACTGATGCTGGCCCAAGGTAGGAGACAGCCTGTCTGCAGGCTGGGTGCCCCACAGCCTGCCAGCCCTGCACTGGCTGAGCACAGGGTGTCCGAGGTACTGGATGCCTTGCAGGAGCAACTCTATCCTCTCTGTCGTGGGCCTAGGAAAAGGGCTGCAGGCAGGAAAGGAGCACATCTTCCTTCTGCCCCCTCCCGTGGTATTTTTGGAGAGGAGGAGCAACACACATGCTCTTTAAACCCCCTACAAGCAACAACTGCAGTTATGATGGAGAAGAGACACAGGCTCTCCCCATGTCAAGTTCCCCTGTAGGGCTGGTGGCTGCTGCCCTCCCAACCTGCCCCACTGTGCACGGGAATGCTCAGGGCAGCACACCCGGGGCCACAATGCTGCTAAGAAATTTCTTTCACCATCCCTTAGTTTTATAAGGAAAAGTACATTCCCCTCATGTCTGGGAGAAAAAACACAGCGGACATTTTCCACTCTAGCCTCTGGAGGCTATGTATGCATGTGATATCAGAGCTGGCTGTAAAGTGATTCGAAAAGTAGCACTTTTCTGGCTTTTTTTTGCGGTGTTCTTTTCTTCTGTCAAAACAGAACAGAAGTGTCCTCCTCTGGTAAGCTTTTAAAATAATAGCTCATTCCTTTTTTCACCCTTTTGCAATATTGTTTTACTGTTTGGTTTCCTCTCATCATCCACATTTTGGTTTTCATTTAGCTTTGAGGAGCTCTTAGTGTTGCTGCTCTGCTAGAAAGACCTCTCTTACATGAGGCTGATAACCCAGCCTTCATCCCCAGTGGCAGCCTGCTGGGAAGATTATTCCCTTATACCCAGGGTTCTTGTTAATTTAATTATTTTTGTATTGTTCAAGAGCTTTTTCCACAAGCTGACTTCCCGTAAACATGCACTATACTGCTGTGGTAATACACAAATGGCTTAATCATGCATCTGACAGTTTCTTCTGTGAAACGCATTTTCTGTACCTAAATTATCAGACAGGCCACTTACTAACACCAGAATTTAGATATCTAATCTCTTCTGACAACCTAAACCAGAATTAAACGCTGTTCACTGGGAGGCAAACTGGAGAACAATGGCACTTGCCAGCCCTCATTCCCATCTTTGTGTGCCACACACACTTCAGCCTTTGCCTGGCTTTAGTCCATGTTTCAGATGAGAGGTCACTCAAGACAATAGAAAACAGGCTCCAGGCAACATAGGACATTTGTAGCTATTGTTTTAAAGCACATATTTTACATAATATATTTACCAAAAAGGCAAAAGACCCCGATTTTGTCCCCTGAGTGGTGTCTTTAGCAAAAGCACTCATCTGGCGGCTGCACTCCTGCTCCCATTAGTCTCCTGAAACACAAAGCCTCTCATGCTTGGCCAGAAGCTCTGAATGTTTCTGCAGAAATACCAAACTACAGTGTGTCCTGGAACCACAAATACTGAGGAACTCTCCCTAGGTAGGTAGAGTGCTCTAACAGCTTGGGCTCAAGAATATCTGGTTTGTACTCTTGGTGTCACTGACTGACTGATGAACTTCAGCAGGTTACCATTCTTGGGGTTGTTTTCCTTTCTATTGCATGTCTCTGGAAATTGTCTTGAAGGGTAGGATTTGTTTTCATAGTACTTGGCAAAACTGTCCCCAAACCCAGCCTGTTTCATATTCCACGGAGACAGACTTATTCCAATATTTCAGAATATTGTAAAGACATGTAAGATATCCAAATGCACTGAAATGGTTCTGAAGAAGATACCACTCTGATATTTCATCACAGAAAAAGGCTAATACATGTCACCCATTGAACCTTAGGATCATTTGCTGACAGGAGAGGGATTGCCTGCTTGTATTTGATTGACTTGTCAAATTAACAAAATCCTTTTAAATGCGAATCACCACAGGGTCTCATTTAAACCCAAGCATAGTCCTTAAGGCCTCATATCCTCTCTTCTGCCACCTCTCGGGTCCACCTGAACTGGTCTAATCTCTCAGGGCAGGCTTTTCTAGAAACTTCTCCTCTCAAACCCAACACTGCTGTCCCTGCACGAGTAACATGATGTAGGAAGCACAAACATCTGATACTAATTCGAGGCCAGGGCCTGCTGGTTCCTCATGAGTAGCATCATACTCTCTGAGTAAATGCATTGACAGCCACTAAGCTGGTCAAGAATATGCCATTATTCACTACAAACAGAGGCAGCAAGTTTGATCACTGTGGGAGCAAAGTCAGTGGGCAGACATCAAGAAGTGCCTAATGCTAACACCTGGAAAAGTAAAGGAAGACATTCAGGTCTGGTTCTGGTTTATGTTACCACAAGTTCCAATGAACTTGTCTTTAGAGCTGTAAGTGTAAAATGTGAAAGAAAAAGACACAGTTTTAAGTTCATTAAATTAGTTCCGTTGCATATTCAGAAAAGAACAGACTGAACTTAACTGATACAATGTTTGGAATAATCCCACCACCATAGCTTTCAGCTGGGTGCTGAGGCCTCTCCCCCCAGCAGAGTCACCAGAGGCATTAGCTCCTCCAGGCAGTGATTCACAGCACCCAAGCTGGAAGCCTACAGTTCCACATAGGAGGTAGGGATACTAGAACATACACCCTAGAAAGCCCACATCCATCCATTAATGGCATATGCATTGCTTATGGCCAGGTGGAATATAGCTGGTTTTGTGCACTCTGACCTGCAGCGTCATTCCCAGAACCTGAGTTTCCTATTGAATACTTCTCATATCAGCTCCAGCATCACAGGGACTTGCCAGGTTGCTTTCCAGTCTACTTGCCTATTTTTCCCAAATGACTCCCACCTCCCTGGCAAGATACCAGCTTGCAAATGATTTGGAAATCTGCCTCTGCCAAAATAGTATCTATCTCTGCCATTTGACCAGAAAATCTGTGTTTCAGATCTCTGCAGGAACAGAAAACCTGTCCTTTCATCAATTACAAACTTGGAAGGCATTCAAGTAGAGGAAACCAAGAAAACGTTGCTCACAGCGGATTTCTAGAGATGCGGGAAGCTGGCTCTGGCAGGCCTCCAGACAATTTTAAAATACCAGCAGATATCACTCTTGGGATAAAAAGCTGGTTTGGAGGCATCAAAATACATTTGCACCAATGGTCCTGCTGATCTAAATCCGCTCTTCTCTCTGCTGGGAATTTATAACTGACACTCTGGTATTTAACATGAAAATGTGTATTTCAACACTGAACTCACTAATCCTGCCTTCTGTGCATGTCCTGGGTTCCTTGCACACTGAGCAATGCTTCTGGGGGTCTTAACTGAGCTATGTTGAGCAGTCCTCTTACATGTGATACAACTGCAGTTTTGTAGCCAGCGAGCTGGAGCCCGAGCCAAATGGTTGTTAGCATATCTGTAGAGAAAGTCATAAATAGCAAAATGTGGTGACTGTCCCAAAACCGAGATGGACGCCCTGGAGCTGATAACTCTGGGCTGAACTCAGGCTTGGCAACTGGTGCATCGCAGCACGTCAAGTGGGGAAATTCCCCCTGATCTCAGCAAGGCTTTGGTTTCACCCACATTTTCTCTGTTCAGATATATCAGTGGCCTGTAGTGATTTTCAGCACTGTTCCTAACCAACATCCAATCACATGTTAGCCATAGCAACTCAGGCAAGCTTCTTTTCATAAAGCAATATTGCCGTTTCTGACCGAGATGCTGTTTCACAGGTATGTAAGAATTTCTCATCTCCCTAGTCTTGGGCTCTTAATGCATTACCCATGGGGTGGGGAGTAGGGGGAAGAACAGACTGACTTTGTACTATTATGTCTTTCCCTTTTTATTTGTCATCAGAGTAATGCTTTCCAGTCTGGTTTAGCTCAAATAAGGACTTGCCACTCCTGCAGGCCAGCTGAGAGTATCTGCCCTTCTGGCAGAATGCAGGCCAACCCACACAGCTCTTCCTCCCTCAGCATCCCCTAATGGCAAAACCTTGCACCATTTGATCCCGTTTGATTAACTTATAGCTTGCACTGTTTTTCTCTTGTTCATGTGCCAAGAACAACCTCTGAAGAGTTTCCTCTTATTCAATCCCCTCCAAGGTTTCTGAAGTCTTCTGAAATGTGTGGTGTGTTGTTTGGGTCTGTGTCAGCAAGTCCAGTGTCATCCTTCAGACCACACCTGAGCTGGCTGTCCAAGCTATGGCTTGGCTCTGTGGTGTTGATGCCCTTCCATCTCTTGCCATGCCTCTTGGGCTTTTCCTCTGATGCCTTGAATATGGATGCCAGCATTTGCCCTCTGCTTGGAGGATTTGAGCTTCAGGCTCTCTGGGATTCTGCAGTCGGGATTTTGCCACCCTGGGAGATGCAAGCCTGTATCCTACATACTTCCATTATGCACCTACCCAGCATGCAGCCCACAATCTCAGGTGGCAAATATAAGACAGTGGAGGAAAGAAACCAACAGTTTGCTGCTTTTTAAAGCAGATGAAGTCGGAAGAGATCAGAAGAGAGTTAATTTCCATGCTTCAGCAGGTCATGGAGGAGGCGAATACATGGGCGACTTCCTTGTATCCCCTGGGAGAGACAAAAGGGTCAGCTCCTGCACTAGGGCAGGGAGTCCATGGCAGGATTGGCTTGCTTGGAAGGTCAGCCCAGGTCAGATGAGGAGCTCCATATAAGGTTCAATGGCAGTAAGACACAGGAAAGCTATGTGTGCATGTCTGGGAAGGTCACTGGGGACTTTGAGGAGGGAGGTCAGGATAATGTGAAGGCAATGGTAGGGCCAGTGCTCCTTGACCAGAGAAGTCGCCCCCAGACTTAGCTCTTCAGGCTAAGGATGAAGGAGCACCTCTAACATCAGCTCTGATGGGTAATAGTGGACAACTCTGCATGTTCAGGGCATCATCCTTGCTCTGAGCATGGTGTTACATTCCCTGAAGCAGGGTAATGCTTGTGGTTGATGGGCTGTGAGTCCCCTGGGACTCTGCTGGCCAGGGCTCTGTTCAGATCCAGTCTGTCTCTGACTTATCCTAGGCTGGATTAATGACTCCTGCCCAGAAACATTACCAAGAAAAAATTCACTAACTTGGCTTCCTTTATAAGATAAGGTAGGTTCTGATGCTGCCCCAAACTTACCCAATTGTTTAAATTTCTTCTGTTCTTGTAATCCAGACATTGCCTGGTTATATCTCAGTAATCATTATCATTAATTTTCAACCAATGTTCAGTGAAACCAACCCACACCGCCAAGCCCTGGCTTTACGGCAGCTGGTGCCATAGTACCATGTTTCCCCAGTTTCTCTAGCTATGAGCACATCTTGTCTGAGGTCTACTGACACTGTGTCTTTGCTGCTGCTCAGAGGACATGACGAGCTCTTCGCCAGTCCCAGCCGTCCCTGCTCCCCTGCGTGAAGCAGTAACCGGGAACTGCGTGAAATGGAATTTGAGTAAATAAAAAGAATGGTTTTGACTATGCCAGGTGCTCTGGGCAATTAGTGGGTGACAGAGAGGGAAAGATCTTAACCGCTGCAGCAGGTCTGGCACCCCTCAGAAAGGCAGTGAGCGTGTGATGGTTCCTGATGAAAGCACCGTGCTTCCTCTACTGAACACACTTTTGTCTGGGGCTTTCTGCTGTGCTTAGACTTTGAGAGGAGGAACAGCCACAAGGGATGACTCAGACTGGGCAATGACTCAGAGTGGAGCTGGCTCACAGGCCAGCTGCAGCCTGCCAGCGCAGGGCTGGCGGGTGGATGCAGGCAGTGGTGAGGCTGGAGAGGCTCTCAGCATGCTCTGCTCAGGAGCAACCTCAACAAAGGATGCAGTGACTTCTTCCTGGCAGCTTTTAGCACATTCTCTGCCAAAAAATGTCCCAAGCGTTCACCTGCTTCCATCTGACTTATTCTTCTCTCAACATGAGTGACCAGGCTTAGTCACAGGATTGCAGGTAAGGGCTCAATCCCTGCCTTTATGTGATAGCATCCAAACCTACTGCAAATGCCTGGCCTGACACATCTGACACTGTATTTACCTTGTTTCATGTCTGTATCACACTGGGGACTCATCAGCCCTGAGGCTGATTAATGCACCATGGTGACCACCCCATGACACTTGATCAAGGGATCTCTGTGGGACTTGGAAAGAACTCCTGTGGAGGCTTCCTCCAGCCTGGAGAACTGCTTAGGTTTAGCAGCTGACCCTTGCAAGAAGCAGCTCTTGGTACCACCCTCCATCCAGAGCTATCGTAGGGAAGCTGTTGTGAGAGACAGGTGCACACTCACTCTACTGAAGTGGATGCAATGCCCTGCCCACCCTGATGGAGACAGTCCTTCTGCATGAAAACATGTTGCCCAGCTGCTACCATGGGAAATGGCAGGAAAGGCTAAGAAACATATCCAGGAGAGCTCAAAGAGTAAAGCCAACTCCTTCCCCTGGGGAGAAAAAAAAATGCACCCAAGATAGGACACATATTTATTTCCCTCCCTCTTCCCCGAGTTGAGGAAGATAACAGAAGCAATGATACATTATCCTGAGTGGAAATGGTGGAAGCAAAGGTGGGCCTGTTCCTTTCTGAGGAGCAAGAAGGTAAGAAGGCAGGTGGCTGGAAGAACAGCTCATCAATAGCACATTGCTTGAGTCAGGACAGCTCTTGATGCTGGGTCTGAAACCATTTGGTATTGTCTTTTATTTCTCTTCACCGGAAAGATTTCTCAATTGCAGCAATGTGTGTTTGGTGATGCCTTTGTCTCTCACTCTGAGGAGACGTTGACAGTCTCATTTCCTATCAACTGCAATGCTGCAATTGCTTAATGTAGAGTGTTGTTATGTTACTAGTTTTTCAGAAAATTACCTCCCATTCAAAAGATTTTATGAAAATATCATGATTGTTTTATTGCTACAGCCATAAACATCAGTTGCTGCACAAGTTTCAGTCCAAACAGCCTAAAACCTTATTTACTTCAATAAAATTACAAAGTCTAATTTGTATCTTTCCATTTGAGAATGTGTTCACACCTGCAGAGAATTAACTGTTTTCAGATAAAATTACTTATTACCAGTAGATGACTATTATTTTGACTTACACTAACAGTTGCTAATAATGCAGGATAGGGAGGGAGAGGAACACGTGTCTGTATCAGCCGTTGCTTCACTCCTATTTAAACAGCATGAAGAAGTTACTGGCAGTCATTGCAAAAAGATTTTCTTTCTTCCTTTTTGAGTACAACAGCTGCTGCCTCTGGCAAGTGTAACTTTTGCCCTATTGATGCTCATCCCATACAGAATTTTATAACAGACCAAACATAAAACCCACAAACAACAAAATGGTAAAAGCTATGCAATGAATCAAACTAATTTCTCATGTTTGGCACCCAACTAAGAAAACAGAACAATGTGGCCACATGAAGATGTAACGGCCCTGAAACCAGACCTGTCCCTTTCACTAACGTAGGAAAAAGGGCAGCAGCAGCAGCGATTATCACTGTTTGTCACTTGACGGGGAACTGCCTCAGTTTTCCTACAAGTCCTTTACTGTTGCTCTGTCAACAACTGTGCTCCTCCCACCTCTGGGCAGCAAGTCACTTTCTTGATAGAAACTATTTATTTGTCCTACATTGAGCCATGAGAAAATGCCTTGCCTTGGGACAGTTAAATGGCATACTGGGGCTCCTCTGCTTGGGGCTGCTTGCCTGCTCTGCTCTCTCTGATACAGGCAGACACTTGCAAGTTCTGTCTGGTTCAGAAATACATCTCCTTACCTGAGCTGATGAAGTAGGTGGAAACACATCATTTTGGTGGTGCACACAGCTTTTTCTCATAATTGTTCAGTGTCATGGCCACCAGGACAGTTTACTTAGGGGAAGCTCTGTCAAGGCAGCCTGAGTAGCGCAGCATCCAGCAATCCATACCGCATTACTCCTAGAGGGCAGCTAAACCTTTGCTGAGCAAACCCAATCCCTATTAGTATGAATCACAGAAAAAAAAATCACTCTTAGTACAGGCAACCCCCGAGTCCTGATTTTTCTTCTTTTTTTTTTTTTTTTTCAGCAAAGCTGCTCAGTTACTGTCTTAGTATCATCCCTGATTTCCCTCAGTCTGTGGGGTTAAAACCTGTGGGGTTTTAACATCATATGTAGCCTTCACAGCATAATTCCTTGTTTCTCTCCTCTTCATTCTAAGGACCTCACCTTTGTCCCTCTGTCTATCTCACTGGTATATTTCATTATATTCTGGTACTGTCCAAAAAGGCTTCAGGCTGAGGTGAAACAATTTGGATCAGCTCACTGCAAAATGGTCTTGAAAGAGATTGACTAGTATTATGAGCTTTGAATTCCCTTATTAAAAATCCAGTGGATTAACCACAACAGAACTCTTAAACATATAATTCTAAGTGCATGCCCAGGGATCCAGTGTATCAGTCTCCAGGGTTATGTTTCTTGAGTTACAGCAGCACTTTTTTTCTGGCAGACCTAACAGACAACACAGTCAAACCAAATTCTGGACCTAATCCTCCTTCACAGGGAGCTGATTTTGATTAATAAAGCTGAAGATGCAAAGCATCCAGAATCTATCACGTATGCAAGAAGCTAAAATAACTGTGATACTTTCGGACAAACTACATTCACTCAGAAGGGCAAGGGGATGGAAAGGAGGATTCCCATGGTTTAATTCCAGCTGAAGTGACAGGCACTCAGCTAGCATGCATACTATAGCGGTATAATTTGTCATTCAACCAAAAGCCAAGATCTTGATGTGGAAATGACTAGGTAAAATCCAGTGATTTGTTCTCAGACAGAAAAGAGGGATTAGAATACTAAATCAGCCTCTTATAGTTAGAAAAATCCATGCATCTTTATTCTCCAAAGCCAGGGCCACGTCACAGCGATTATTTTTAGGCATAATTCTTTGTTGAAATCAAGGGTGAATGTGGACTAGAAGTCAATGGTGCCATCTGACCCTTTGGTAGGTCCTTGTATGCTCTTAGCTTTGCAGAATGCAAGGAAGGTGATGCTAATCACCGAGCATGAGCAGCTGCTGCTGGAGCTGTTCCTTGGCTGAAGTGCTGCTCAGCCAGGGTCCAGCAACTCCTCCAAAGTATACTTAATTTTGCAGTGTAATTTTGTGAGCACATGTCTTGAGAGGCAGCAGCCACTGGTATGAATAAATACACCTGCTACCCAATTTGAAGTACGGCTACTCGAACAAGTGGTGGCAGGAACTGGGATACCTGGCTAACATTTCTGGCTCAGAATTTGATCTGCTGCACGAGTTTTAGCAAGGCATTTCTCATTATAGCCATTTCCCTTCCAGTTTGTCAAGCTGCAAGCACTTTGTGAGACAGGCTGAATATAACCCTGTCTTTATGTCTAAATAAAACAGATCTCTGATCTCAGCCAGTGCATCGAGACCAAACTTGTTGAACTTACTTTTAGAAAAGAAGGGTTCAGCAGTGTGTTTGCCAGCAGCAGCAGAGCTGAGGGCACACTGAAATGACTGGGAGGCTGCAAAAAAATCTGGGTTCTCCTCTAGGACTCCAGGACAACTCACATAGTGAAACCAGGCAAAACTTGCTTTCAGTTAGATCTTTGACCACAACCCTCTCACTGACTGGTGCTGGTTTAGACTCTCCTGTAATATAAAGGATTTTAAGTGAAATCATACAACTTGCTCACCACCAGTTGTGGATCACACAGCTGGTGATGTGTCTAACAGGACACATATACTGGCTTTTCTTCCTTGCTCTGGAAATCCCTTCCAGCGCTTAAATATTCAGTCCTTTTCCAAATCCTATGAAATACTGGATGGAAATAACCTTCCACGAGAAGAAGCTAAATACCATGCAGTTACCTGATACGAGGATGATGCTGAAAGCTGTACAACCTGTGGCAGAAATGTTTGCTAAAAGAAGGAAAAAATTAGCAAATATACCTGTTTGTTTTCTCACTTAAAAGAAACATTTCCTTACAATCGGCAAAAGAACAGCCACACAGGTTGGCAAAAAACCTCATTTTAAACGCTCCTTGTAAGACATCAGCATCTGGTTTTTTTTTCCTGAAAGCCGCACTGACTTGTTTAATTAGCATGGCACAAGCTGCTGGTGTAGTTTCTAGTTTAGATGGAGAGACAAACCAGTTGATCCCTACCTCAGGTGATGTGTTTCAACAGACTTGGTGCTACATACAAGCTGGGGCTCTCAGGCAGGGAAAAGACCCCCTCCCCAGAAAGCCCCTGGGAGCCCCAGGCAAAGAAGCAAAGTCTGAAGCAGGTCAGGCAGTGCCAGCACTGGGAGCTGCCCCAGCCATGCCAGGGACATGATCCCACCACAAAGCTATGCATGCAGGCAGGGGCAGCCAGGCAGGAGGGCGAAATGTGGGGGCCACAGCCTTGGAGCCCGGCTGGGCATTGCCTGAGGCTGCCCAGGCAGGCCCTCAAGATAGTGGCATTTCCATTATGCCATTTCCAGAAAAATATTTTCTAGCTTTGAAATGGTGGAGTAGGAGAAGCTAAAAAGCTAAAAGGACTATTTATTTACAGTGAATCTTTGCTCCGCATCTAATGAGCAGAGTCAGCAGACTGAGTGACGTCTCCTCCTCTAGATTACTCACACCAGAGGTCACACAGTAGCTCTTTCAAGGGCACCAGCTTTGTGTTAGCTGTCTTGGTATGCAAGAGGATGGATAAGCTTTATTTTTCAGTACTCATGGGCCAAACCCCGCAAGGTGCTGATCACTTTCTGAATGGCATCAAGCACCCATTGACAAATGAGATGTCTCAGCACCTCTCAGGAGGTGATCAGCATCTGGCAGCATAAAAGGCTGCAGGGCTGAACTATCCAGACAGCCCACACAGCAATAAATCAGACATTACAGTTCCCGTGCTGGCAAATGTATTAGTCACTCGCACTCAGCAGTGCTTCTCGCACAGCTGGGCACATTGACATTAAACCTTACTTGCACGGGGAAATGGCTCTTTCTTTCAAATATTTTCAAAAGCCAGTATGATTCATTTTCCTTTTTCAGGTTGTATTTTCCATCATTCAGGTTTTCGTTACAGAAGTTTGCATTTGTTTGCCTCCGAGTTTTCTAGTTCACACCTTTTGGTATTTTGACCTAAGGTCACACACGGAGACTATAATCATCAAAGAAAATGCTTCGTACCAACAATCTCAAATTGACCCCTTCCCAGCTCGAGTTGTGTTAAATTAGGGCACTCCAAATTTGAGCACAGTATAAACCACCTTACACATGCAGTATTTGAATTGCAGTCGGCAGGGTGATTTTGGTGCCAATGAAACAACCCCCCTCAATTATCGGAGTGCTTTTATTTTAGAGCTCTGAAAGCATTTGCAGGCTAGTCTGCAGCACCTCAGCATAGCAACCCACTGCTCAGTTACAGTGTACTGCCTGCTGCTATTGTGCTGCATAAACTGAATTCAAAAATCCCTCTGCACCAGAAACCATGGGAAAACTCTATTTCAAAGTTGGATTTTAAGGCCTTACTCTTTAGGACTTTTTTTTTTTTTTTTTTTTTTCCCAAATGTGCAAACTCGTTATTCCATTGTTTAAATATGAAAGGTGATGGGGGTTTTTCAGAGCTGTAAGAGACACCAAAAATGCAACCTCAGATCTGAATGAATTATCTTTTTTATTTCATGGGAGAAACTTAATTTTGCACTAATGACCATTGAGATTTATCAGCCAAACCGTAGGCATAAAACCCACTGCACTTGAACAGTACAATTACTTCAGCCACATTGCACACGTGCTATGCAGGAACTTCTATTCCTTCCCTATGTAAAGGAGTATCTGTTGTTTGCACCATTCACTATAAACACCAGTTTTCTCAAGATGTGCAATGCAGACCAAGTGCTACTACCAGAATGTGAACGTCCTGCTTTGTTGACTGGTGGGTACTTTCACTGTGATCTTCAATGTTGTGCAGTGATGGACATCAGTTACCAAAAAGGCTGGGCAAGTGAAATGCTGCTGGAGAACTTGGGAATTTCTTGTGTGGTTGGTTAGTGAAAAAAAAAATAAAAGAAACAAGCTGACTGCTCTGAATTAACTGGTGTAAGGTATATCCACCTCACCACAGATTAACCTTAGTTTGCTTTGATATGCCGGTCATTTTAGACTCATTGAAGCAACCACCTACCTTTACCTGCAAGAACCTAAAAACAAACATAAAAGGAAGGGTAAACAAATGTGGGCCATGAACTTCCCTATAAAGAGCTGTGATATATAATTATATGAGACTCCTGCATCTGGGAGGAGTTATTTTGCCTTTCATTCCATGACCAGTATGGATAATTGGAAGCTCTTGGAGCAGTCTAACAAGCACAACTTATGGGCAAAGCTCGCTTTAAGGCGATTTGTCTGTCCACTGAACAAGGTGTAGAAGCAGAAGCTTCCCAACCCTTGATGAACAAAGCGATTCTTCCCAGCTATCAGTAGCTATATAAAAGTGTAGAACCCTTCTCTGCAATTTGTCTAGGTTCCCTCTAATGTTAGAGAGAGACCCAGGCACCCCAGAGGGATATTCATGCTGACCCATCCAGGTACCTCTCCTGCAATGGGACAAAGAAGGTCTCCTGAAGTGCGTACTCTTTCCTCCAGTTACAGAGGGAGCCCAGTCGACTTCCTTAATTTATTGGCAGTGGTGCTGTAGGTGGGAGGATGTAAGGTCCAGGGCACTGCAGGGTTCTAAATGAAGGAAATCTGATTACGGATCAGTCAGCATAGCTGAAAAAAAAAGTCTTTTGGGCACACTTAAACTAGATACTCATCTTTCACACAGCTAAAGTTAGATGAAATAAAACTTGTCATAATGACCAGTTTGTTTCTTAGAAGCAATCATCTCTCTTGAAGGTACATTTCTTCTCAGCCTTGCTACTGACAGTATTAATTTTGGGTTAACATGAAGGATATTGCATTGTGAGGAAATGTGTGTACTTGAGGAGAAAAAAACCTGCTTATGTGGGCAATGTAAAATATTATAAATCCCTCTTTTCCTCACTTCTAAGTGACTGGTTTTTTGCAGATTTTAAGTAGATGACATGGTGTCCCTAAATTATGAAATTAAAAGCCTGAATGGCATTCGTCAAGCTACTAATACTACAGAGGTTCCCACCTCCCTGAAGCCAGACCTTCCAGTGTTTGTCTTCTTTCTGCTGCTCAGTTAGGAACACAGGTATGCAAACCAAGTGTCAGAGCAAAGAGCTCTTTTCAGCACCACAGCTCACACCAAACCTGCTAACCACAGCACTTCCCACTGCCACACACAGCAGAGGAGTGACAGTGGATCATTCCCAGAAAGCACCTTCCTGTCCCAAGCTGATTTAAGGGAAGAAAAGTCACATTTTAAAACAGTAAGAGAAAGATGTCTATGCTTCAAACAATTACCCCAATGGGGAAAACCACCACCACCAAAAACCTCCAAAACTTTCTGATACATAACTTTGAAATGCATAAAATACACTCGGCATAGCTCTGAACTCAAGCTGTAACATTTTCTATAGATGAAGCTGAGACATGACCAATACAGCCTACTGCTCAAGAAAGCAGTTTTCAGGGTCTCTTAAGGTCGCTTTTTCTGCTGGAATTGAAATGCAGACACTTCCTTTTTTCCCCCTTTATTTTGATGGCTGCATGACTCTTCAGCAATTGCAGTTCCAACCACTATTTAATTTTCTCTTTCTCTGGGAAATTCTGGAGTGACCCTCTTTATATTAAATTATTGATGCTCTAGTGCAGAATGGAAGAGATCCCATTATACTATTTTTGATTCATTAAGTTTCTAACTACTCCAGTTTTGACAATGAAAAGCACTAATTAATGCTCTTAATGTGTAGTATTAGTAATGCCCTACGACTGAATTTATACCATTTAAAAGAAAAAATGAAATATATAGCAGATTTAAAGGCTGAGAGTATTTATAAATTACGTAAGTGTAAAAAATGTATAGAACTAATTGCTAGTATCTCATAACCAGGCATTCTGAATCCAGGAAACTAAATTGAGTGTTTTAAAAAACATCAAACAGACTAAACACAAAAAATCTCTGTTGAAACAATTCAAAGTGAAACCTCTCAAACAGCCCAAGCTCCTGTCAGTTGTGTCTGAGGCTTTCTAATATTGAGCTTTAAAGCTACCAGTTATGTTTTCCGAATAGATTTCTCCTATGTAATTACTAAAAGGCAGTATTGAATTCTTCTTTTTAAACTCGTATTCTTACAATTACATATTTGATTAAGTATAACCACACCTCTGAGCATCCTGTGTTTATAAAAAATCATGTGCTTGAAAATAATTATTACACCACTGCAGTATTTTCCTTTTTGTGCCACCTCTATCTCCCTGATATATGCTTACAGTCTGAACTTTATTTTAACACAGGGTATTCTTCACTTCAGGATTTGCTTAATTTTGGTACATCTTACCAAAAATTTCAAGCTGTGAGCACCAAGAAGTGCTTGTAGAGGATGTTACTGCATGCTCTTCACAGTGATTTGAAAAAAATATTATCAAACATGCATCACTTCCATTTAACTTGTTGAGGCAGATTCAGAGATACCCAAATGCAACACAAAAGCAAAAGTGGATGCTGACTGGATATACGGGAGCAACAGCCAGACCGCAGTGCCAGGGAGGCACAAAGCAGCAGACCATGCTAGCAAGTCTCACCCATAATTAGATACTGACTTATTGACTTGGAAGGAAGGTTGTGCTGACCAGGACACCTTTGACCAGGGAAGCCTGAACCCCACCTCCGACTCCCTGTAATTCACAAACTGCTTTTGGGTTCTTCCCCCAGCTCTCCCAAAGGAGAGGGTCAGCCTCAGTGCAGAAGGCAGGGGTGATGGAGCCCTTCCCTGCACTCAGCGCTGTGCTCCAGGCTTCCCTGTTCTCCAGGGAGGGGGTATCACTGGGGCTGGGTACTCCCATCAGCACCCAGCGCCCAGGCACTGGAAGAGTTAGTGCCTAAGTTTCAGGGGCCCCATTTCGGAGCTGCTGTGCTGCTGCAGCTGTGACTCCACTTGCTCCTTACCCAGCACTAACAATTATATTTGGCTATCATTAACTTAGCTAAATAAGAACATTAGCTTTCAAATATAGCTTGTCCACATCTTGTAGCAGGATGATTTTTCCAGTTTAGCTGAACACTTCCAATTTGCTTACAATCTGCGTACAATTTCAGCTGCAGCATCTTCCTCCCTTCCTTCCTTCCTAATCCCAACCACAAGCATAAACTCCGCTGCTGAGCAACTTAAAGATCCAGTGCTCTTTTCAGATTATTCTCTCAAGGTGAGATCAACCTGACCAAAAATAAAAGGGTACAGTGTAGGTGTATCCACCTGCAACGCCGTCTAGGCTCCTTTTACAGCTAATCCTATAGGATGTATCTAAAGCAGATCAGATGAATGGCACCTGGGAAAAACCTGTTTCCCTCCCCTACCTCACCAGGCTCTGATGCTGGTGACTGCATTGTAGACACTTAAAACTGGGTAAGATGAATCGCAGACCTTCTGTCCAAACTCAGCCTTGCCCACCTCTCTGATGCCTGCTCACATAAGACTTGCTGCCAGTTCAAGCTCAAGCTCAGCTAAACCAGACCACTTCATCATGCAGTTCTTCAGTTGCTGTTTAGGCCAGTGTTCACTTATGCCTACAACTTGGGGCACATCTTTGGTCCCTACCTCTCTCTGTGTCCTTATTCAGGTCATGTCTGAGCCTTGCAAGGTTTGCTCTATAAATAATTCCTGACACAAAGCCCTTCTGTTTCTATCCATACAGCTAAGGTTCTCTTCCAAGCTGTTGCTACTCTGAACCACGCTTATTGCCGAAGTGCTTGTCCTGCCCTTAATAAATGCAGCCCTGTCCTGCACATAATCACTCTAAATGCTGCAGCAAAGGATATGGTTCTAGCTGGTCCTCCGGTGCTGTCATGCCTATCTTTGCATTTCTTCTCTAGCTTGCTACTCTGTCACATCAGATGAGAGACACTTGTCCTCACTTTGAAGTCCTTCCATAGTCTGCGCCAGCTCTGCCTGTCTCTGGCACAGCCTCTCACATGTGACAGAGCCAACCCTGCCATCACTCATCAGCTGGTGGTATAATCCGCTCGGTACGTTCTCATATGCAGCCCTGCGGGTGTCAAGCTGCCCAGCTTGTCTGGGAGGAGCTGCTGTATGCAGCTGCAAAACTAATACACCTTAAAAATTCCCCTTTTCCTTGCTAGAAACACTTCAGAAGAGTCAAGCTTCCTTTTGTGAAGCCAAATACGCTCTCACTGATGCCTTGTGACTGCGCACACAACCTCCCCCATTAGGTCAGGAGCTGTCCTATGCGACTTCATTGCCTGGCACAGCGGGCTCCTTGTCCACGACCAGTGCTCTTTATGCTACAAATTAATAGATCTGAAGTGGCAACAGCAACCACCAAGTCACGATCAACATTTGCATAATAATTTAATGAATGGTAGACTTACTAAGAGGCACAGCTGTAATTTAGAGGTAATGCATGTTGTTAGTAGTGTTGGGAAAAACTGACTGTGTTTGTCACTCCTTTGATGATCCTCCCACTTCTTAGAAGCATTGCAGGTTTATTTATTAATATCTGAAAATGTCTACTGTAAAGACAAAGACTTTTAAATCCAGAGGGACCGGGGGGTGGGGAGGCAAGCAGTTATCAGACAAGTTTAGGATATTGGCAGGGGCTTCCTCTCCTGGGAAACAGGAGGTGAAGAAAGAGGCGGGTGCCTGCTGGTCATCTTTGAATCCAGTGCCTCAGATGGTTTTGTAGACTATGTTCTAGAATATTCAGTGGAAATGTTTTGTATTGAGGGTTTTTTCTTCTGAATTTTGTGTTGAATAAATTTGTGTCCTTAAAGAAACTCTAACATGGAGTCCTTACTGTGATGGAAAACAGATTAGTCCTTACTTACAAGAAGATATTGTTCTGAAAGAGTATACAGGAATCTCAAGTATGGTCATTTAGTGTTATTACCTGGGTTGGTTTTTTTGTTCTGTTTCGGTTTGTTTGTTTTTTCTTTTTCTTTCCAGTAAATCTTTTTGAGCATGTATTACTCTGTTGCAGGTTTAAATAAACATTCATCTCAAAGTTTAGCTGCTTTGCTCAAAAATCAATTAAACTCATTATGAATGTGCTGGAGAGGCCTGGAATGCAAGAACTGGTTTGCACTCTGATTTTCACTCTTACCATTTGTGGGGTATTTTAGGACATACACGTGGCAGCGTGAGAGAAAAAGTATGTATTAAACTTCTGGAGTGACACTTAATAGCTCTGGTATTTCCTGGACAATTTGTAAATGGTAATGAAAATTATCTCGGATCTGATGTCCAACGTATCTCTTTGTGAAGGATACTATGTGGGTTGGAGAAAAAAATAGCATGAAAGTGAAAATTCCGTTAAAATGTCAAAGACCAAATTCTCTCCTTTTGCTTTTAAAGATAATAACAGAAGACAGTTCCTTAGTTTAAACTGATGGATGAAAACAAGTTATGCTGCAGGCACAACTGCAAGTTCAGTGAGCTTTACTTAACTTGTGATAACAGCAAAACACTTACATAAAAGAAATTAGGTGGCTGCCATTTAAGTGTGTTAGTGACTGTGTTATGCTCTGTGGAAGCTAGAATGGCTAATGGATTTCTTTTACTGAAGAGAAGTAAAAAAGAAATTGAGCTTTTTCGGTATCTGAAATAAAAGGAATACCATATTCTAACAAGCATGGGCAGATGGATTAAAAACTGTCTTCCACAATGTTGATGGAGATTTGGACACACGTGATAAAAAAGGACAAAATGGCTAGTTCTTGGCAACTGTTAGTTGGAAAGGGGTTGGAAATATCTTCTGTCACCTAATTCTTGCTTGCTGCAAGAAAGTAGGATTTTGCTCATTCTTTAAGCAAAAAAGCATAAACAGTTTTGCACACGAAATACATCAGTCTGTTATCACCATCACATTCTAACTGAAACAACATCCAGAACATCAAAAGTCACAAGCTAGGATTCAGCGAAGAGTAAGTCACAAGTTCTCTCTCCTAATTTTGCTGATATTCTATCTGTAAGAGGCAAAACCTGAAAGGATGTGTGTCTTGCCAGGGTGATGGCGACATGTGCCTTGTGTTGTAAAGTAAATGGCAAGAAGATCATAACACAGCTTGGCAAATCAACAAAAAGAACTATCATCATGCTGGTTGTAAATAATCATTTTGTACAGGTAAGTACGTCCAGCTGCCCAGTGGTGAATGCATACAATAATCATGGTTTCTATTCATAAATAAATGCTTATTTATGCTGTCATACAGGTATTTTTTTGGGGCTGCAATTTTTAAGTATTTTTAATTGCCAGTATTATTAAAATCTAGCTACACTTCTGCTTCCTTGCTATTTAGACCTTTGCAGTCAAGCAGGAAAAACTGCAATAAACCAGGCACTGGGAACCAAGCATACCTGGAAACCTGTTTATTTATAAAATGTGCAAAGTCTTCTTCTCATTGGCACTTAGCCTATTTTATAATCAAATACTCCCGGCATATACCCGATATGGACTACTGAAGGACGTTGATACAGAGCCACTGCCTTTTCAGACACCTCACATGCTGGTAGCAGGCTTAAGCTTCAGTGAAATATGGTTGCCATCTCCTCATGAGATTTCACTGTCCCTGCCAATATTGCAGTTGTCGCTGGAACAGCTGTGCTGGCAAGAGCCCGTGCTGAGGTGTAAGAAAGGACAAAGCAAGCCTGCAAGCTACCACTGAGGAGTTCCATTTCCAGCCTAAGCTTGCCGAGAGCCGAGCCCAGTGGCGAGGGACGCTGCCCCTGCGAGCGGGGCCTCACACCTGGGAAGGGCTGAGCTCCTTTGAGACACATGTTCAGGAGCCACCGCGAGCCCCAGGCAGGGCAGGCGGCCGCTGCGAGCAGAGGGGCACGCACGCCGGCAGGGATGCACCATCTCCCTGCCACGGCGGGTTTCCCCTTGGCGGGGCCCGGCCCCGCAGCCTGAGGTGCTGTGGGCAAAGTGGGCTCTGCAGGGCGCGTGGTTTTGCCGCGGATGCGCTGTGCTTCCTGACGGCTCTGCGATCGCTTCCTTCCAGACCCCAAGCCGGCGACAAAACGGTGCCTCCCCTACACCCTGCCGCCAGCACGGGGCATGGGGCAGCCCAGAAACTACAGTTCCCGGCGTGCCCCGCGCGAAGCCGGCCCGCACCGGAAACGGAAGCGACGGGCGGCGCGGCACGCTGGGACACGCAGTCCGACGCCGGCCACCGCCCGGGGCCCGTATCCCGCGACTTCGAAAACTCCCGCGGCGGCCGCCGCAGCTCTCGCGAGAACTCCGCCCCCGGCCCCGCCCCCCGCGCGGCGGGTGAGCGACCGAGGTGGGTGCCGCGCGCGGGGGAGGGGCGCGGCCCGCCAGGCGCGTTCGGTGACGCAGGAAGCGGCTGCGGCGCGGGCGGGGGGCGCGCGGCGGGCCGGGGCCGCTGTACCCGCCGCGGGAGATGCCGCCGCCCTCCTCGGCACGTACGGGGGACAGGGGCCGGGGTGGGCGGCCGAGGGGGGGAGCGGCGCGGGCAGCGTAAGGCGGAGGCGACCGAGGCGGTGGAGGCGACCCCCGCCGTGGAGGCGACCCCCGCCCGTCCGCCCGCCTTGCTGCCCTCCTCCGTGCCGGCAGGTACCGGGCGCTCCTGAGGCGGCTACGCCGCCGCCGCTGGCGCAGCGCGGGCCCGGTGGGGGCCCCTGGGCGGGTCCGGCCGCCGTCGCCCGTCCCCTTATGTAAGTGACCCCCAGGGGCCGCGGCGCCGTGCACCGACACACGTGGCCCCGCCTCGGAGGGGGAGGCCGGGGCGGCCGGCGGCACGGCCTGGGCAGCGCACATGGGAGGCGGCTGCGTGCGAGGCTCCGAAGGCGGGAGGCGGCCGGCAGAAGCTGGGGGAGTGCGAGGTGTGGCTGTTGCCGGCGGGAGTGTTCCCTCCGCCCGGCCACCCCCCGCTGCACCTTCGGTCACTTTTTGGAGGGTTCTTCTTTCCTTTCTAATATTATTTTCCTTTTAGTCCCTCCTTTCAGTGTTGTTTTGCAGGAGGAGGCGGGAGATTCGCTGTCTGCGGCGATCGCGGAAAGAGGGCTGGGTTTAATGGGGAGAGCACAGCTTTACAGTAGTGCAGCGCGATTTGCGGGGGTCTCTTGGTCTTTGCATGAAGCATACGTTGCACAGCAAAGTTGCCGACTGAAGCAAAACCTATTTCTTCCTTAATAACCCATGACTTAAGGTGTGCAGCTTCTGCCAAGAGAAAGCAGTGTGGTGTGAGTCTTTCAGGTCTAATAACTGCTTCCTGATTGTGTTTGGTAAAATGATGGGCAATGTAGGGACTTAATTCTGTTGGGAATGCTGAACCCTGCTTGGGGTGCGTGGTCAAGTGTGGTAGTTCAAGTGTCTTGTTCAGCCTGGATCACTCTTGGCTGGCAGCTGTCACATGTGTTTGGGCACACAGTACTTGTCTCCATTCTGCTGAGGACAGCTCCTACTTCACTTAGTGCATTGTCTTCCTTCATTGACTTGCTTGGAGTTTGCATTTTTAAGACACTGTAATGAACTTACTCAGACTTTTCTTAGTTTTGTGTCTTCTCCCTAGTAAGCTGACGGATATAGTTTTAGAGAAATAATGGTGACAAGCCTTTTCCGATGTGGTACTGTTTTACTTTTGTGGTGGAGACAACTCCTGAATGCAAGTATAGTAATGTTGGAGAATCACCATTGGAGGTAGCTGGGAGAACTGGCTCATGTGTCAAATTCTGGTCTGTGCTGGGTTTGATTGATTTTTCAATTAAAGGAAAATCAAACCTATGGTCTGCATCTGGTACGGGATCTTAGCTGTTGGGTAGAGAGCTGAAATTCTCATCCTCTGCTGTAGATTGGTGCTTCTTGGAGAGCTTGTGGAGCATCTGCACACACTCTGCAAGAGCTGCACTTGAGTGAAAAAAGCCTGTTTTTAGAATTCCAATACAGATAGTCTCTGCTCTGCGAGAGCAGAGGCTTTTTGGACTAAAACTTGGCTTTTGGACTAATTGTAGGGTTTTGCCTACAATTAGGGGAGCTTTTCTGCCTAAGGTGGACAGAAATGACCCAGTGGTACTCACTAAATCACCTGCTGACTTACTCGCTAAATCCTCTTTCTGCAGGAGTGAAATACGGCAAAGAGCAAATTCACTGGCCCTGACTACTGATGTGCAGGAAGTGTCTTTTCCATCTACTGCTCCTCCAATGCTTGTGAGTTGTTTCCTCCTTTTCTGGTGAAAATGTCATTGAACCAGTCATGAATGAGAATTGAAAATATTCTGTGATGCTCTTACCATCCCTTGACTGTTACTTAACAAAGTGGATGCTGGTTTTCTCAGAAGAACTTTGTTTTCCTTCTTGTGCAAGAAGGAGTTAAAAGTTGACTGACTGTGTCTTGGGTGGTGTTCTTCCTAAAAGTGAAGGGTTTTTTAGCTCTTCTTGCAAACTGAGTGTATAGTTTCACATGTGTTTAAGCTTGCATAGCAGCTTACTGCCACAAAATGGAGATAGACAAATTCCTTCTCCTTCTTCCCAATGCATTGTTCTGCATCCTTCTTTGTGCCAACTTTTATGCTTGCTAGTTGTCTCTGAAAGACAGTTTAACTCTTTAACCTGGTGGAAAACGGTTTGCTTTTCTGGATTAGTTTCCTCTCAGCTTTGTGAGTTAACTTCGCTTATAAAGTGCTCTGAAAAGTGTTCAAGGCAGCGCAAGGTTAGCCACAAGAGTACAATAGTAGAACAAAGGAGCAGATGGAGAAGGGAGGTAGCAACAAGGCCTCTCTTTTGGTGGCAGTGGAGTCAATATGTTTTGTGAAATCTTATCTTCAGCTGTGATTGACCATATTTTTATCTTTTTCTTCAGTAAGCTCATAATGTTGTTGGCCTTTGAAACTGCTTTTCATGTACTATTGTCAGTCAAAACTGACATCCCAGAACTCTTAACTTGGCTGTACGTGATTCAGCTTGAACGTGTAGCTTCTCCCTTTATGTTTTTGTTTTCAGGGGGTTTTTTTGTTGTTGTTTTTTGTTGCTTTTTTTTAGTTCTTGTTGCCTTCCCCCCCCCACCCTAGAGCTGTTTCATACAAAAACCTATCTCCACTATCATCAGTCTATGACTTGTGGCATGTTCCTTTCTTTGGAAATAGTTCATGGTGTTTTGAAGTCATATGTATCTAGGCTGAAGAATGACAATTTTGGCAACTTTTGCACAGAGCAGTTTGGTTTAGGACACAGGTGGGAGGTTTAAAGCAGGATTCTGATTTACTCCTGGATGTGGAGTAAGCCTGTGGTGTATTTGCATTAACTGGTTTCTAACAGGTAGAATTAGGGATGTGACTGTTGCCACTGTCGCTATTTTCAAAGAGGGCAGTAATGCAGTTAGTGTTGGAAATATCTCTTAAAGGAGAAGCTTCATGCCTTTATAATATAGCTCTATTCATTTTCCTGCTGTCAGATTTCCCAGTAATCCTTGGTTTAACTTAACAGAATGATGCAGGTAAAACATCCTAGTAACCAAATCACTATATATTGTTCATAATTTATTACAAAGTTTGTCACCATTGTTCCATACAGTCAAGCCAGGTGTCTAGAAAAAAAAAATGTTTAAAATGCCCGTTGGCTTACTAGAGGAAACCTGGGCATGCCTGATGATCTGTAGCATTTTCATATGCTTTCATATGCAATTAACAACTATGGCATGATTAAATTTAAAATTATATGAATGCTCCAGGTGTTGGAGTGTTACTTATTTGATGGTACTTACTGGTGGTACTGGATAGATAAGCACACTTGATGTGTGTTGTAGACAGGACTACACTGTGTCAAGGTGCAAGCTTTCCACCAGAGAAGAAGAATCTATTTCGGTGGGGAGTTTGTGGTGGTGACTGGTTTGTTTTCAAATTCAGATCTCCACAGTAGGGTAGCTTAAAATTTGATTTCCAGTTTGGCCACATAAAGTTCTGTGCTCTTTGCTTGTCCAGGTATTTAGTGGCGAAGGCAGGGTGACTCAGGGTGACTCATGGAGAGGATGCAGCTGAGAAGCTTTCTTGAATGCTGTTTCCTGCTGTACTGGAAGATACTTGTTCCCTCTTTTTCTTAAAACTATCTTGCTAGTACTATGATATATTAATAATCATAAGGTACTTACCACACAGACATCTCTGTGCTCATTTATGAAAAATACGTATCTTTTATTTGCTACAGTCATGTATGCTGGTTTTGGAATTTTTTGTTGTTTTCTAAAATTCATTAACATATGTTGTCATAGTCAGTGTTCTTGCTTAAAGCAGGATTGACCAACTGAATTTTTTAAAATAGGCTACTTTGTGGAGGGGAGTGTGTTAATTGTTTGATGTTCTCATGAGTGATCTAGATGGTGGGGCAGAGCGTACCCTCAGAAGCTGGCTGATGATACAAAATTGGGAAGAGTGGTGACTACACCAGTGGGTCATGCTGCCACATCCAGAGGGACTTTGAGAGGCTGGAGAAATGGGCTGACAGGAACCTCATGCATTTTAGCAAGGGGAAGTGCAAAATCCTGCATGTGGGGAGGAAGAGTATGCAACAGTATATTCTGGGGGCTGCCCAGCTGGAAAGCACCTTGACAGAAAAGACCCTGGGTGTCCTGGTGGACCCTGAGTTGACCGTGAGCCAGCTGCATGCCCCTGTAGCAAAAAGGCTTTCTGGTACCCTGGGATGCATGAGGAGGAGCGTTGTCTGTTAGATGTTTTCATTAATGGTCTGGTGATGGGGCAGTGCACCCTCAGTAAGCAGTGTGACCCCGAAGCAAGCAAGGCTTACGGTACCCTGGGCCGCATGAGGAGGAGGCACAGCTGGTGAGGCCACACCTGAAGTGCTGTGTGCGGGTCTGGGCTCCCCAGTATCACACGAGAGATACGGGGGCACTGGAGAGAGTGCAGCAAAGGGCCACAGCGGCGGTTGGAGGGGTTGGAGCACCTCTTTCGAGAGGAAAGGCTGGAGAGCTGGCACTGTTCAGCCTGCAGAGGAGAAGGCTCGGGGCGGATCTCACCAATGCGTGTCAATTCCTGAAGGGAGAGGGTTTAGAAGACAGTGCCAGGCACCTTGCACTGTTGCCCAGTGACAGGACCAGAGGCACTGGGCACAAACTGAAACCTTTAAAAGGTACTGTTCACCAGCTCAGTATATCAGTATATAGTCATACTTGGTATTACAGGTTACTCATAAAACATATTCATTAAATCATTACAATTAAACTCAGCTGGAATGCTGGTCAAATTGTGGGTCTTTTTACTCACCTGATCCACTGGATGCAGTGCAAAAGTTCACCCTGCTGTCACTTCGAAATGATGACAAGTATCAAAAAGCAAACTCAACGAAGCTACTGTCAGCTATGCTGTCCCACTTGGAACTTGATCTGTGCTAGTTGTGAACACTGGCAGAGTGGTCAGGCGGGCTGGTCTCGGCAGCATCCTGCAGTACTGATTTTGCCACTGGCAACATTCTTTTTCCAAATGTTGACTTGTGCTTAGTACGGGACCCTGACTTACACTTCCCATGCTTTACATGCTGCTTGTTTTCATGCTGGCAGAAGGTGCTGGAACAAATTCTCAAATAGTGAGCTTGTGGCTTGAAATGTGTAGTAGATTTCAATAACCAGGCTTTAAAGCATAATCATATTTAGGGTTGGAAAGGACCTTAAGATCATCTAGTTCCAACCCCCCTGCCATGCGCAGGGATGCCTCACACTAGACCATGTTACCCAAGGCTTTGTCCAGCTTGGCCTTGAACACTGCCAGGGATGGAGCATTCACAGCTTTTCCAGGCAACCTGTTCCAGTGCCTCACCACCCTCACAGAGAAGACCTTATTCCTTATATCTAAGCTGAATTTCACCTGTTTAAGTTTAAAATCATCACCCCTTGTCCTGCCGCTCCAGTCCCTGAGGAAGAGTCCCTCTCCAACATCCTTGTAAGTCCCTTCAGATAGTGGAAGGCTGCTCTGAGGTCTCCGCACAGTCTTCTTTTCTTCAGACTGAGCAGCCCCAACTTTCTCAGCCTGTCTTTATATGGGAGGTATAAGGCCGCCTTATCATCCTCATGGCCCTCCTCTGGACTTGCTCCAACAGCTCCACGTCCTTCTTATGTTGAGGACATAATCTTCCTCCAGAGAAGTAACAATTCATATAAATCGTGTTTCTTTCTAAACATTTCCCTCAAGTAGTTTTATGTTGCTCCCAGAGTCTAGTCTTCAAAACTAGCTGTAAGGAAAACAGGTTATTAGTGGATGCTGGAAGAAACAATCATAAAACTTAATTTGCAGGAGACAGGTATGGTGCAGTTGATGCAGCAGGCTTTGTGTGCACGTTAAAGTGCACTGGCTTGTAGCATAGGGTAAGGGCTTGCTTTGATGCCTGAGTTGGTCAGCATGTGTGTGATGGATTTAAGTCTAGAAAAATATCAGTGTTTTAAAGTGCTTTGCTATGTTCCCATCGTAAGTAATGAGAACTTTGTAATTGATGAACTATGAATGCTCATGTATTGCTTGTAATGTGAAAATACCAACAGCGTATTTTCCGGAAGACTTTTGGGGAGTGAAGGTAGTGAAGAACTTAATGTTCCTTAAAGGTCAAACTGAACATGCAAAAGTAACCAAGACATAAATGATACATGAAATCTACTAGAAGATAATTGACAAGAAACAATAAAGTATAAAATCAAGGGAAAGGACAAATGGAAGCTTACACCTCTCACTCAGAAGCTTTTTAAAAGACAATTTTTCTCAGGTTGCAGCTTACAAACCCATGGGAGCAGATTTGAACTTTAACTCAGTGTATGGTTTTTTTCTGTTACTTCTCTTGTCAAGACTTGTGTATCACTATTTGTTGGTGATCTCACAGGTGTCAGAAAAGCAAAGGATTCTGCTTGTGCTCTGCTGAGAGATCAAGAACTGTCCTGATTGCCTTTTTTGTAAGGAGAAGAGCTTCAGGCGACTCATAGGAGATTTCTCTCTGCATGCTGAGGAAACTTTTGTTAATCTCAAAAGTATTTATTGCTGACATGAGTCTGGTTTTGCACTTTTTTCTTTATTTACAGTGAAGAATGCGAGACTTAAGGGCTCGGGCAACGAGCAGTCTGCTGCGGTTTCCAGAGGTGACTATTCAGGCACTTGGGGAAGATGAGATACGCCTGGATTCTGTGCTGTGCGGGAAGTTTTCTGGAGGTGAGCGTTTTCCTTTAGATTTGGTCTTGTAGAAATTGATTCTTGCCTGGAGGTTGCCTGAAGCACAGGGTTGTAGCATCAGCCATGCCTGGTTGGTGCTGTTAAGATGCATCAGGTTCTGAGAGTACGAACAGGATGTTTTAGCCATTAAAAATGCTAATGTTAAATCATTAATATTGTTAAACTTTGAAATGTCAACAGCCTGCGGTGCCTGTTTTAAGATGCAAATCCCTGCCCAGAGCAGCATGTGTCAATGAAATTAATAAAGTATAAATGAATTGATTTAGATTTGTTATTTTTGAAATGGGCTTTAAAACTTGTATTCCTGTGTGTATTTAGATGATTTCGAGCAAAGCCAAGCTGAATATGGTACAAAGGCTATGGATCAATATGTCATGATATCCCAAACAATCAGAATTCTTCATTGCAGGAATGACAAATGCAAATAATAGGGTTGATAATTTTAAGATGTATTGCTTGAGGATTACAGTAGGTGATTTTAAATACTTGACGAGAATTAGGTAAGTCGGTTTTCCTCTGTTCGGTCCGTGTCTTGAAGGACAGGGGCAGCGATAGTGCTCTCAGTTGTTTCAGTCTTTTGTTGGAGGTTTGCTTTCATCAGCTTTCTTTTCTCTCCCAGGGAGAAATGTCCTGGCCTGGCTGGCGTGTGGTCCTCAGCTTGAGGTAGTGAACTCTGTGACAGGAGAGCGGCTCTCTGCGTATCGTTTTGGTGGAGTAAATGAACAGCCCCCCACTGTTCGTGTGGTAAAGGAGTTTTCCTGGCAGAAGAGAACTGGACTGCTGGTTGGGTTGGAAGAATCAGAGGGAAGTGTGCTCTGTCTGTACGACCTTGCGATATCAAGAGTGGTTAAAGCAGTTGTTCTTCCGGGAAGGGTATGTACTTTTTTGATCAGGGAAACAAAGCTTTTAAGGTGTTAGGTGCTGCATAACCAGGTTTTAAGAAAAGCTTTGGAGTGTGTCTTTGGAGGAGGTGTTTTCCTATATTGTGTTAACATATTGTCTATTTAGAGTATCCAGTCAAGAGAGCCTTGATTTAAAATCTTAGTCGTAACAGTAGCGTTGTCTTTTGAGTTTACTGTTACTAAAACAAGTTTTCATGTTTTATTGTAGAGCGCACAGTTGCCTAATTCTCCACTTCCACAAAAAGGCATTTTCTTAATGTAAACAACAATCAGCATAAGTTAAGAGAAGATCAAGGTTCAGCATAGTTTTTCATCTTAGAATCTCAACAAAGTAATAGTCTTACTCAGCTTTTTGTAATGTGATTTGGATTAACTTGCTAGAATCCAGGTGGAGTTTTGTTTGTAATGCTACAGAGTGATTACTAGTAGGAAGCGTTTGTGTTGTGGTAATTTCTACAGGTATGAGTTGGGTTGGTGCTCCATTGTGTTAGTTTCCTATCATCTTGATAAACAGAGTTTAGAGGGAAAGGCAAGCTGTGTGCTCACATAAGCAAATAATTAGTAAATTATGCTTATGAAAGATGACATAGCTTTGTTAAGTTTTATTTCTGAAATCTAAGTAAGCTAGGAATCGGAAAAGGAAAGGTTTAGAAGGATCGTGTCAGATACTGTATTTGTGCCTACAGAAGTGATTCAAAATAGAATGTAGTTCTACCAGTTGTATTAGGGACTGCTATACCATAAGAAAGGAGAATATATGAATCAGCCATGGGAGGAAGTGTTGGCTGATGTTTGATGAAGGTTATGAATTTTGGAATAAAGCCAAATCTTATTTGAATTTTTGCTCTTATGTCCTGGATGCTGTTGACCACAAGTACATTCAGTCTGTTGCTTTCAATTTGATTCCTATCTGTTTGCTGTTAGATTAGTTAATCAGCTTTGCCAGGACACAGGTGTTGCTAGTTGGACTGTTAACTTCTAAGTTGTGGATGTAAATAATGGTAAGCAAAACCAAGGAGATAAAACTTGCACTTGGCCACTGTCCATGTGTTTTGAATTTATTCTGTAATTCATACTTCCAAATTGTACATTACATAATACGTGGTTTTAATCTGCTTGAGTATTTCTCTGATTTCCAGATACGCTATTTGTAAAAGTAAAATGCAGATCTATTATTAACATTGTTTTCTACAGTTAATGTCATTACTGGTTTAAGGGTTTAATGAGCACTTTAATTTCTAGACTGTTTGCCTTGTTGGTTTATCTCTGTGGATATTAAGTTGTACAGGTTAACGCTAACTCTAGAGCAACTCTTGTCCAAGGTATGAAGCCATTAGTGTGTTAATGCGGCATTTTTATAGCATCTGTATGAGTGCCATTTAGCATAAGAGTATACGTGTAGTCATTCAGAGAGTAAGGGCATGGGTTGAGACAACCAGACTCAAAAGCTGAGAATGAATTTTGGCATAATTTTCTTTTTTTCGGTGGGACCATCTCTCATTGCCCTCTAGATAGCCATGTGAAATGCAGCAGAAAAGGGAAAGTATTAATGGAGTATTCTTTGAATTGGATTCTAGTAAAGGCAAATCCGGGTTAAAAACATGAGATATTAAATAGGTTTATAGTGGTTGTATGTTTCACAACTATTGAATAGTATTTTCATGAGTTATCCTGGTTTGTGTGAGGCAGAAGAGTAGCATTCAGATTCAGTCAGCTGAGAAAAGTTTTCTTTGTTAATTCCCAGAATGAGTTGGCAGTAGTGTAGGAGAACATGAAAAGGCAGTGCATAGCACAGTAGAAAAATACACAGTTTCAGGAGCTTATATGTGGAAAATGGAAGTGTTAAAACCAGGAAACATTTTTGGAAGACTTTATGCAAAAATGGAAAAGATTCATTTGGAGCCAGTTGTACAATGAAAAAAAGTCTTAAAAAGAAGTTAGAAGCAACACTTGAACTTGGCTAATTCTGTAGCAAGACAGGTACAGTATTTCTGCTTTCCTCACAACAGTCATCAAGACTTGGAGCAGCAAGAATTTGAATAATCAGAATACTTTTGATAGTCCTTTGGGTAGCAGGGAAGATTGGAAATAGAATTTGATTTATAGGAAATCTGAAACAAAAAGCTGTTTAAATTCGTATAGGTACTTCTAAGATAGAATTGTTGTGACCAAGATGAGAGGCAAATTCTGCAGCAGATTGCGGGGCAGTGTAGTCATAACAAGTGCTTGATATGGGAGAGGAGAAAACATTGGGGCTTGGGGGTTGGTTATTTTTCCCCAGCTCTGCAGGTAAAAAAATATGTAAAAAAAACCCCTGGACTCCCTTGTGCTGCTCAGTTCTTGGCTTTATTTTCATGTGAAACTCTGTTGTTGTGTAGCTTCCTGTTTTCATTGTGCTGCATTTGTAAGCAGGCTAAACGATAGTCTGTGTTCTTTTGTTGTGTAGCTTTAACACAGGAATCTTTGTGTGCTTGTATCTCTGCTGTAGCAGTCAGTATTGTCCCGGGGTGGCTTGCAGGTGCTGAAAAGGTCTGCCTTCACCTTGTAATGAAGTTGCTCACAGACTGCTTCGCATGTTCAAGAGCAGTGTGCTGTTCTTCCTCAGTTGGAGTTAGCTCTTTATCTATCGAGCTGCTGTTCTTTTTGCCACTGTTTTAAAATTTTGGTTAACATTCCTAGAAGTGTTGGTGTGCATTTAAAATTTTTTTTGCTGTATCTGGATGTTCTTTCTATTCTAAACGAGGACTAGTGTAAATGTGACTAAGCTAGTATCTCCTTTCAACCCTTTCTGAAAATGTAAAGATGTTTAATTCCCATGGAATTGCTGTGTCTGTGATGCCACTTGACCACCGCCTCATCTGACTGAGAGCTGTGATTTATCCTAATAGCTGTTGGCAAAGGCGGCATTGACTGAATCGCAGTGCTGATGGGCTGTGAGCAATGGGAGAGCTAGATTTAGTTTTGTCTTTCTTAAGTCCCTTACATATGAGAAAGTTTCTTGCACATAACTGATTTTCTGTGTTTTCTTAATTATTTCTAAGTAGGAAATGGAAATTGGTAAGCTGTAGTAATAGAATGCACTAGTTCAGTGGAAGTTAATTCAGTTAAAGAAGTCTTTAATAGAGTCTTTAATAACTTTAATTTTTAACTTTAATAAAGTCTTACTAGACTAAGAAGTCTAGTAAATGGAAGGCAAGAGCACATTTTTGTACAGGCTGTTTGCTTTGGGTTTTTTTGGGGAGGGGGTTTCCTTTCTTCTTTTTTCATGATATAATTGGAAACAACGCTTTGTCTTTTAAGTCGTTGTTTCTGATGTGCTAATTCTGGCTTCACTTGGGAGTGATTTCTCTGTAGTTTGTCAAACGGCTTAAATGTTCCCTTGTTGTTTTCCTGTAGGTAACAGCTATAGAACCCATAACTAACGATGGAGGAGCGAGCGTGAGCACTCGGCACCTGCATCAGAGTCTGCGATGGCTCTTTGGAGTGGCAGTGGTGGCTACAGACGTTGGCCATCTACTTCTGGTTGACCTTTGTCTGGATGATTTGTCTTGCAGTCAGAATGAAATAGAAGCATCAGGTAAGCTTGCAGTCATATAAATTGAAATAGCTTCTTCAAGAGGCCCAAACTCCTGATTTACAGAGTCCAAGAACAATCTCTCTATGAGGGTTACCCTTACTGGGTTTGAAATACGCGTGAGAATTCCTGTCTGATCAGAGAGTTCTTCTGTTATTTGAAGATACCAACATGGAAATAGCAAAAGAAGTGTTGCATGTATGGGTAATATGCAGGGAACAGTAGAGTTAGATTACATGTGCTGTCACATTGGTGTTTAAAATGCAACTGCAGTGGCATAACACAATCATTTATTGTGTGGTTTTGTGTGTAGATCTAGAAGTTGTCACCAGAATTCCTGCTGAAGTTCCACAAAGAAGAGAAACTGTGACCAGAGAAGGGAGACATCTCTGTTTTGAATTACAAAATCCATCAGGAACAGCAATATCAACGCTGTGCTACATAAGCAGAAGCAATCAGCTTGCTGTGGGTTTTTCTGATGGCTACCTGTCGCTATGGAATATGAAAAGTTTGAAGAGGGAGTAAGTAGGCCTTTACACTTTGCCATGCCTGGAGGTTCAGAAATCTCTAGTTTTTTGCTTTGGGAAGTATATTAGTGTAAAGAGAACTTTTTGAGGGACTGAAATGTTGAATGTGATCTTGGAATGTTTAGAAATCCTCTTCTAAAACAACTATGAAGTCACACATGGATTAAGTGGACTACCTTCTCCCCAGTGGGCTAGGGTTGTTTTCCTTATTGTGCCTGTGGATGGAAGATTTATGGGAAGCATACGGCTTTGAATTATTGTCAGGCAGTTTGGATGTGATAGCTGAGCTGATTTTTCAGTTTGTTCTATGAGTAATATTCAGTGAAACCAGGAAATGTGTGTATTTTGAAGGCACAGATTTTGGAAATTATTTTTCAGAACCAGTTGCTGCAGTTGGGGCATCTGTTGAAAGGCTTAAGTACATAATGCGATTTTGGAGATGGAGTACTATAAAGGGGGAAACTAGTGAGACATGAAAAATCAGCAGCTGGTCTCTGCCTAAAATTAAATCCTTTCCAACATTTCAACCTTGACTGAAACAGGGGATTGAGCCATTCCAGTGCAGCGATGCCTGTGAATGACAGTTTGCTTGGAACACTTGGAAATGAGACTAAGGGACATGTGAATTTATAAGCAATAGAAGAATTAAGAGATGATCTTAAATCTACCAATGGGCAACCTCACTCGAAATCTCATTTGTCCACTTAACCAAATGTGCAGTGACTCACCGGAAACTCTTGGATGCATCAGTAGACAGGGGAGGAATAAATAGGTGGCAAGCATAGATTGTGAAGGTGCAGACAAGGTTCAGAAGTCTGGATGAAAGATGCTTTCCGTATTCCAAGTAAAGAAAAGAGAAACTACTTCTGTTTGGCCCATTTTAAATGGGTTTAGAAGTTGTGCTGCATTTTTAGTTCATTATTGAAGTAGGCTACTCCAACAGGATCAGTCTTTTGCCTGGCAGCTGAAGTAATCATTTATGTTCCTGCTCCTCAGGTAGAGGAGGACATAAACCCAGGTTTTTGCGTTGGATGGACAGTAATTTCCTCACCTCTTGACTGTTGCGCACAAAGTAGTTGCTTCCTTGTCTCACTAGTTTGAGCTGGAGGTGTGCCCTTCTGTCCCTTGAGGATAAAGATGCAAGGTGCTCTGCTCAGAAAATGCTTCTGCATCTTCTACAAAAGGTTAGGGCCAGTAGGCTCACCTTTTTTCTTTTTCTGTTTCAAAACCTGTAGGCACCACTCTCAGCTTGAAGGAGGAAGGATTCCTGTCTATGCTGTTACCTTTCAAGAGCCCGAGAATGATCCTCGCAATTGTTGCTACTTGTGGGCTGTTCAGTCTACACAGGAAAGGTGAATAAAACCTTACGATAAGCCACTGAATTAATACCTTTTTATATAGTTGTTTACTTACAGCTGCTACATGTATATCTGTTTGAATCTCCTTAGCTGTGCAGGAGATTCTCTCAGGTATGGGAGGTGTTCATCTTGCAATGCAATTTTCTCAGGGTTTAGGAGACGTGAACAGGGACCTACTAGTTCCTTCCTTCTGGAAAGAAGGCAGAGCAACAGTGGCTGTATTTTTGTGCTTGCATTCTTAAACGATTTCCTTTGTTTCTTGATGACAGTTTCACAATTTGTTTGAATTTCGCACCATGGTATGAAAACACCATTAAAAGTAGTTGAGGCTGCAGATCTAGAAGACTAAACATGCTGATACAGCAGCCTGCTGCCTCTGAAGGAGGAGATGACATTACTGCTGATTGCCTTGACCCAGCTTCAGCATTCCTTGGAACCTTTGTAAGCTGGTTCAACTCATGTGGCAGGAAACAATCCCTGTTGAGGAGAGAAGTCAGTGGTTTGCTGCTGGGCTGGTGAATCAAATCAGCATGTGGAAGGTGCAGTGTATGCAAGAGAGGGACTGGGGCTTTGGTGGGAAGGGAGAGGGAGAAAGCTCGCTCTCTCTCTCAGCATCGCCAAGCTATGTGATCAGCTCAGCTGTTCACAGAGTTGCAGTCTTGTAAAGTTTGACTTTAAGTCAGTTTTGATCACAAACTCTTCACTGTGAAGAACTGTTTCTGACACGTTTTGGTCCCTGCAATGTCTTAAAGCTTTCATATGGTATGACTAGCATTTGCCCCTGAAGCTGTTAGTGTCCGCATATCCTCCGATGGGTTTTAGTGGCTAAATGTGACCAATTGTCATGTTTTGGGAAGTGGTGTTTTTCTTTTTGGCAAGAGCACGCTATTAAGAAAACTTCAGTCTAGATGTAATGAAATGATAATGAAGACTGTAAAGAAGCTCTGTAATCAAATTTCATCATTTATACCTTTTTCAGTGAAGGTGACGTTGTGAGTTTACATCTGTTGCAGTTAGCATTTGGTGACAGAAAACGCTTGGCTTCAGGACAAGTCATGTATGAGGTAAGACATGCATGTGTGTGGAAAAATGAAAATAGTCCTTTTCTGGGTGAGAATTAGTGAAGTCGGAGGGGCTGCTGTTTACCCTCAGAATTCAGAGCTGACTGGAAAAGAAAAAAATATCTTTTTCTGAGTATTCTTGGGCATGGCCTTTGCCTGTACTTTTTGGCGGGAAGCCATAACAATTTTATACTGCAGCATCGTGTGTTCCAACTAGAGTCATCTGCAAAGAGCCTGAATAAATTCGATTGTGCAAGAGGAAACAGCCTTTAGAAATAAAATTGTTCTTAATTTAAACAGCAAATTAGTGACATGTAGCTCAAGAAGACAGGGCTTTGAATTCCTTTGTGTAACCAAGCTTTATATACAGAGAAGCTTCTTTCTGTCAGCCTTTCTTAAAATACGGATTTGCCTCTGTTTCTCTCTCTTTCTCTCTCTTTATTCTTCTCTGATCTTCATCTTATATTCTTGTTTTTCTTTTGAGCTCTGCCAGCTGGGCTTCAAGTGAAATGTACCTCGAGTGTCTCTTAAGTGTTGATCCTGAAACTTTGTAGCTGGAAAGAGAACTCCTACTTTTTGTCTGGGTTACTCTTAAAGCCAGCAAAATATGTAAATGCAGTGAAGAATGGCATGGTTTGGTCAGAAGGGTATACATACATTTTTAGAACTGGCTCCAGAGATTTTATGTTTGAAATATAGATGAGGTAGCATTATATCTCGGATATCTAACAGCTATGGTCTGTCTACTGTATAAGTCTACTTATAAGTCTACTGTATAAGTCTATTCTGTAGTATGCTTGAAACTCTGCCAAACTCTTTTTGAGGGGAAAGTAATCTTAATTCAGAGCAAATCTTTCCTCCTGTTTTGATACTTTTGCTTGCATATTCTCAATAATTATGGAATGAAATAGGAATTATTTTTATATCATGGTACTCTGTTTTATAGGGGCTGTACGTTTGGTTTTTGTTTTTGGTTTTTTTTTTTTTTCCTCAGTTTAAATTTTGATCTGTTACTTTTTCCTTAAAGATAGGAAAGCTCCTTCCTCATTTGTAAATGTAGCTTTTGAATAGATAAAGGTTTGGTGCTTGGAAGTGGTGGTGTTTCTTTAAAAGGCATTCTCTATCATGGGGACAAAGTAGACATACCTACAACTGATTGTGTTCTAAATATGGATGTCATGTCTGTCTTTGTTCATGTGCAGCTTTTTAATAACATGAATGCAGTGCTCTAGAGCAACAGAGCACCTTGATTGGGTTTTTTGATTTTAAAAGACTTTCATTACAGTTCTCTGCTGCAACTCTTTTTAGTGCTCTAAGCAGTTTGGCTGGTTGATAGGAGAAACTGTCTTTAATCTTTCTCTGATTTCACTGTTGAACTCCTTTGTTTTATCCTCTTTTAGAAGTTCTTTTTTCGGTACAGTCTTTGCAGTGGCAAAGACAATACCTTGTGCTATGTGCTGCTTTGGGAAAAAAGCCGTTGTCTATATCCATTTTTCTAATGGCTACTTTGTTTTGTCTCAAGACTTTAATGTTTAAATGCGGGACCTTTAACTCTTTGGCAGTTCTTTGTCTTGATCTCCTTATTTTCCTGAAGCAGATGTAGCAAATGACAGTTTTTACCTCTGTGGGTCAAATGTTTCATCAGCCTTTGAAAATGAGTCTTCCAGAAATTCCAGCAGACGCTCTATAAAAACCACCCAGTGTGATTAAGTAATGTTACTATGTTTGTGACTTGAGAAAGCTGTGGTGTAGTTAATGGAAGACTTCTAACCCTCTACAGACTATGCAACCAGTAACACATTCACAGGCTTATAAGAGGTGTCAGGCACCTGAGTCTGGATTAGAGGTGTTTTTCTCCCCTGCTGTTTCTGCTTCCCTGGGATGAAATGTGGTGGAAGATTGAAACAGGAACCAACCTGACAAGATAGTCGAAGAGTGAACTAAACAGCTGGACCCTCGGGGGAGAAAAGACAGATTCTTCAGCTAGGTTTCAGATGAGCCGCTTAAACATATAGCTTCATACCAAGATCTGATAACACCACTGCCCAAGAAAGCCACCAAAACCAACTCCCACCTCTTCCCCCCCAGCAAAAGTGCATTAGGGCAGGATCTGTGCTTTACAGTGGACGCTGTTAGTCTCAGAATATTTCGGTGTAGTCACAGATTGGTCAGTACTACATGACTGACTGCCTACATGGCAGTCTGAGTCAAGTTTCTTATCCATCTCCAGTGGCAGAAAATTTGAGAGTAGTTCCCCTTTACCAAGCCAAGTTTGAGTAAACGAGGAGTAAACTGTTGATCCTTGTCCATCAGATAGAATTCATAAGAGCTTGAAAGACTTGTCTACTACAGTAGTGCTTTACGTTCCAGGAATCAGACTTGAGGCTATGCAACAGTGCATCTTGGACTTTGTATCATGGTAAAAAGACACAAAGAGGACTTTTGGAACATGTGGCACTGTGTTTTTATAAATGTGTGTCAAGCTTGTGTCTCGATTGCCTTCAAGGCTGGTGCAAGTCGGCTCAAGTAATTAAACATAAAGGTATGCTTTCAAAGATCTTTTTTATACCATCTCAGCAGGTGCTAAATCTGGTGCATCAAATCATGGAGCACATCTTTGCCTTGGTCCTACACAATGCTTGTGGATGGACAGAGTGTACAGTCTCTACTTTCATACCAGAGTCCGACCAGTGCATCTCATTTGGAAACTTCTTCATATTTTCCTGGTTGATAAAGTCATTCCCCAATATCTTCCATACAGTGGAATTGTTTAACTTGGATTAAGTTAAGATTAAATTTAATTTAGTTTAAAAACTTAGATTTGCTTGCCATGGCGTGGAAAATTTAAAGTATACTGGTTTGCTTCTGGAGTTGTCTTAGGCAGGATTGTGTGCTATTATTTTCCCCTTCTCCTTTGCACCAACTTTATGGGGGACTGATTCTTCCTATATGAATCAAAGTTGAAATTTCTGGCTGTTAAAATTAATCTCTGACAGATTTATGGAGTTTTAGTACTTTATCAGGTTAAACTGGTTTTAGTGATTATTCATTCTACAATAAAAAATGAGAATCTTTGCATAGGCTTTATGCTAGTTTTTCAAAGAGGTGGTTTCGATTTTTGTTATCTACTCTGCACATGTCTGTTACTTCCAAAGTTTGAATGGAATGTTCATGCTTCAGAGCAAAATTTAGTTTGGGAAATGCTTAGTTATGAATATGTACAAAGCCTTTACAGCCAATCATGCCCATTACACTTAATTCTTGCGCATCTCAGTTTTTATCATCAGAATTAAGCTCAGTATAATATGCATACTGTATTAGAAATATACATTTTTCCTATTTAGGTATAATGTAAAGTTTTTTATCTCAAAATGACCATTTCTCTATTCTGTTTTTCCCCAGGGCTTGGAATACTGTGATGAAAGGTACAGTTTAGAGCTCACGGGTGGAGTGTTTCCCTTGAGAGGGCAGACCAGCAATACTAAGTTACTCAGCTGTCAGACCGTGGAAAAATTTCGCAACCACGTTGACAGAGAGGACAGTGTTAATGAAGGTTTGTTCTGATGTCTGTGTTTGCTTACTGTAAAAGAAAGGGTTTGGGAATCTAAGCAGTGAATGGTGTTCTGTACCCACAGTGTGCAAGTCTTAAATACCTGTACGGACTAGCTTGTTAGGCTTATTGAAAACAAAAACCTGGGTGCTGAAGTCACATGGGACTTCACTCAGGGAAAAATGTTTTGTTTTATGCTTGCCTGACATGCTACAGCAATGTGTTGTGGGGTCATCTGTCTAATGCTGGTTAGTTCTTTTATTCTTCCAGCTGTTGTCTTTGGACAATAAGATGATTCAACAAACAACACCCCCCGCGAACCCTCCCCCCCCCAAAAAAAAACCAAACCCAAACGAACCTAAAACCCAACAAATGAAAACAACAAAAAAAGTGATGTGGGGCGCAGAGAAATACCTGTAATTTTTCTGATCATTTCTAATTAGCTTTTATTCAGAACCTGCTCAATTGAAGTTGTAGCAAACATGAGCTCCTCTTGGGTGTGCGTTGAAGCTAGCAATGAAGCTGTCCTCTGAATCATGAAAAGAATTGATAATGTCAAAGGCAGTTTCAGCGGCTGACATAAGCGAAACAGCAAAGAAGTGCACAATGGAACATAGTAAAGTGTCTGAGGATCCCTAAACATTAATGATGATGAATTCAACAGAGAGCAGAGAAACGTTTTGCCAAACAAACTGTCTGGATCCTTACTCTGTTAGTGTAAATGATATACTTTGCTTAAATCTGGAGAATGCATTCTCCTTTGAGCAGACAGACAGTGCCATTTGCTGAGAGAAGCGAGGTGTAACATTTGCTATGTTTGAGGTTAAAATCTTTATTGCAATTTCCTCTTTCTTGGGTTTTGGTCTTTTATTTATTTTTTTTCATGTGCTAATTGTGTTCTTTGATTCTGAATATGCTCAATTTCTTGTCTTTTACAGTAGTGTCTCCTGACACCAGTGTATCAATCTTCAGCTGGCAAGTGAATACCTATGGTCAGGCAAAACCATCTACCTATTTGGGTGTATTTGACATTAATCGCTGGTACCATGCTCAAATGCCAGATTCACTAAGGTAGATTTTTATGTAGTGCTTTTCAGTATCCCAACAAATAATTCATTGGAAAGTCAGCGTTTCACTTATGCATTTGTTTTCTTTAAGGCCAGAAGAATTCCTTCACGATTGCCCTTACTTTGCATTGTGGTCACTGGATTCTGTAATAAGCATGACTTCTCCAAACCTCATTTTGGATATTCTGGTACATGAGCGGAGTCTAAGTCGGGGAGTTCCTCCTTCTTATCCACCACCTGAGCAGTATTTTAATCCAAGCACCTATAATTTTGGTAGGTATTTCACTGCTTTTGATAGCAATAAGCTAAAATAGAGGCCAAATGCCACTTGTTCTCTTTTTTGTTGTTGGTGGCTCAAAAAGCAAAGCAAACCAGAGAACACCAAACCCCCACCAACCCAATAACTAAAAATATTCAATACCTTGTTAGTTATGTTGTCCTAACAAGGTATTGAATATTGTGAAACATCTCTGACAGTCTGCTGAGTTTTGGGGTTTGGTGCTTTTGTAATGTAGTCTGGGAAGTGGTGATGGTCTCCAAATGAAATGACTTTGAACTGAAGCTGAAAGCACAGCACCTCGATAGCACCAGAGATAAAATTTCTACAGGCAGTAATTACGTAGTAGAAAAAGCTTGTAAGAGATCTGATGAGGAAAATGGGTGCTCAGTTGTATCTTTGCAGGTACTGCTATTTAAAACATGTAAACTGCTCGTAACAGGAGGCTATCAAATGCTCATTGTTTCTGCAGATGGTACGTGCTTGCTGAAGTCTGGAGTTGTTCATATGACTTGCACCGGCTTCCAGAAGGAGGTGATCTTTTCCTGTATCTTTATTGAGATGTACCTTTCCTAGGTTTTCTAGTGCGCTGCTTTCAGTGCCAGAGACCGCTTTCTGCTCATCCTGGCCATGCACATGCATCATTGCAAGTGTATCCTGCCGTGGCAATGTTTTAGGTCCCCTCTTGGGCCTGTAAAACTACTGTTGCCTCCTGTTGAAGCACGAGCAGGGACTGAAGGTCCAGAAAGAAGCACAGTGTTGCTCGCGAAGCAAGAACACAAATGTTGTGGAAGTCAGGGCAAGGGGTTACCTCTTTATCACCCAACTGTCGAAGTGCCTGCATAGTCTTGAGACAGGATTTTGATCCCTGATTAGCTTGAAAAAGGAGGACAGAATGGAGAAAATGAAAAATGATTTAACTCTTTAAGAAGAAATCAATGTTTTGTCTCACTGACTTGGCCAAATTATAGCTTCTGAGACACTGTGCAGATTGTGGCCAATAATTGAATTAAGTTTCTGAAACTGAATCAAGTTTGAGCTCACTAAATATTTGCAACCTAAGGAAGTTTTTTCCAGAGTGTGATTTCAAGGTGTGTGTTAGTTTTAGCTAGCAATGAACATTGTGCCAGTGTTTGGGGAAAAGGGAAGCGCTGTGTCCTGACAGAAGCTAGGAAATAATTCAGCGTTGCAGGGGCTGGTGTTCTGTATTACACGATTTCTTTTTATAAACTGGAACTGTTAGTTTGCTGCTGTCTTTAATACTACAGAGGAATGCATGCTTATTCAGACTGGTAACCTAAAGTATGTTACTGACACAAGCTTTCTGACAGTTGAAGGGAACATTTGTATTACTTCTCCCAGTGGTTATCCAGAACCTTAGTGATTGAATAATAATGCTGTCTTAACCTGTAGTTTTGACTGACTTTTCAGACCTTGAATTTTTTGAAGAAATCTGGCCCTTCAGTAAGTGAAGCCATTCACGATAGCTACAGTCGGTGTCTTGCAGCTGGCCTGCTGTCTCCAAGACTAGCGGATGTCCAGCCCTCGAGTTTGAGTCAGGTGAGTGCATATGAGGGAATCAGGGGGAAATACACCCATCTTTTCTGGTAGGGCATACCTGTGCATAGACATCCTTGAGATGGATTCCTTCTCAAGGATTGCCACTATATTATTATACTATAATATAATGTCAGGAAAACTGCAATGTGTTCCTCAGAGCAAGAAGCAGTCCTGCCTGTGGCTGGAATTAAGCAAAAGAATGTGGTGTTATTAACACATGTACTAATTGACTTTGTGATGTCTGAATGAGTATATGGGTAGAAACAAACACGTAGTCTTGATGGTTCAGGTACTGAAAGTGCATAAGATTCTCATTTTACATTGTCTTTTGTGTTTAGGAGGAACAGTTACAAGCAGTATTGTCAGCTGCTGTCCACACAGGTTCTTTAGAGCTTCTGACTGGATGCATTAAACATTGGACATCTGAAGGTAATACTACTTGCATTGCCTTTATGTTATATATTTTTTGTCTTGAGATCGTGGATTCATTTCTGTTTTGTTTTCTTTTTTTTACAGAGCAGCCAAATTCTGCTGCTAATTTACGGTTTGTTCTTGAGTGGACATGGAACAAAGTGATCTATGCAAAACACGAATTTGACCAAATAGGTGAGTACCAGTGTAGTCATTGTGCACACAGAAAGTCGTTGTTTCTACTTGAGCTTATTCAGTCAATCTAACGGTTTGACATTTCTTCTTGAAAAGGCATTCCTCTGTTTGATGGCTCTTGCAACTTCATTGATCCACAGACATTACAGTCTCTTCAGCACTGCCAGTTGCTTCTGAGCAACCTTAGCACAATCTTAAACTGTTTTCTAAGAGAAGCACAGGAGCTTACGGAAAAAGGTTTGTAAGAGTGTCACGAAATCTTTGGTATGTTTTACTACAGTTTGGAATTAGGCTTGGGCTGTAATTGTGGAGACATGAGCTTTCAGTGCTTTTGATGATTGGAAGACTGTCCAATTTAACTGGGAGGAGAGCCTTAAATCTGAGAAGTGTGGACTACATCTTAAGATGCATTGATGTCAGGGAAATTGTTGTAGACTTCAGGCAAGGGGGTATGTGAGGCTGTATTCAGCAAGAAGCTTTATAAGCAGCAGGCTTGAATTTACAGCATTTGAATGTGGTAATGCTGAAAATCTTCTCCTTAATTCTTAGCTAGCTATTGATAATTGCATGCAAATTACTAAAAACCGTGATGGAAGCATAAACAAGTAACTCGTAATGTAGGTTACTTGAGTTTCTGTTGCTTTTTATATTACAAATTCTTCTGGGCAGAGTGAGGAAAAATAGAATATCCCGTTGCTATTGTAAAAATCTCTGCTACGTGAAAAAGAGATGCCTCATTCATGAATGTATTCAATAGTTCAGGCTTTATTTTTATTTTTTATCTTTAGTGAATCAGTTGCTTTGTAGGACTTGCTTTTTGCTTTGGTGGTTGTTGTGGATTTTTCTTCAAATACAAACGTGAAAAATGCAAAGACATTTTTAGACTTGCCATTGTTCGGATGAAAGGAGTTTTGTCAGAACGAAAGGAATTTCATAGCAAATATCATGTTATGCCTTTTTTCAGGTTGTGCAGACTTGAGAAATAAGCAGGTGGTAACCAGCCTCATTTCTTTGTATGCACAAGTGGTCATCTGGTTCTGTCGATCCAGTCTCCTCCCAGAGGGTTTAGGTAAGTATCAAGTATCAAGCTTGTTACAAGGAGAGTGTCCACTATGTGATTCCTGTCACCATGTTCTTAGCCATGCCTGTGTAAACGTTTTGCCAATCCCAAGTCGTGTTGGTTCAGGGTCAGCGTGTGCTGAAGTTTTGCAGGTGAGACGGAGGTTTTTCTGGGTTTTCAAATGCATAGTGTAGAATAACACAAGCAGTTTCTTTCCTGGCTGCTTTTATGGAGAGAGCAGTAAGCCTCTGACTTCAAGGAGCTGCTTGTGTCCAAAGCTTAAAATGCCTGGGATTTTAATCCAATTACTATTAAACAAGAAATTCTGGAATGCTTTTTTTACAGTAACAGCATCACTTGCATGTTTTGAACTTCTTATTCTTGCTTGAGGAAAAATATATCTTAGAAAGAGTTCTTTATTTGAGTGGGTTATAAATTCTATTGCCAGCCTTAATTGTCTTGCAAACATGCACATGATGTGTTTACAAACCATTCTCTTTGAAAAAAAAAATTTTTTTTTTGATACGCTGAAATAGACCTTACACTGCATGTTCTGAATTTTACATTCACTGTAAGCCTGAAATGGCACTTGAGACAAGAAGGAACTGAGTCTTGTGCCTTACATTCGTTAGCAAAGTCAGAAGCAGGATTGGCTTCTTTCAGAGTTGGAGGCTTGCCTGTGCTTCTTGATTCTTAGCTTGTATTATCTTGTGTCTTTTGAGTCAAAAATTTTAGTTTAAAAATGTGATACTATTTCTTTAACTTGCTTTTACTTTATTGCCTGTAGATGATGATATGCATTTGTCTAGACCTTTCTACAACTATCCTCTGATTCAGAGATACTATACTGGCCATCGACAGAAACTTGAGCGTTTATCAGGGTAAGGCTTATGGGAAATCTCTGGCACACTTCCACTGCAAATTCAGAAGTGGAAGTGAATGGCCTTTTACAGCAACAGCTTTATTTGTTAAGCTCAGTGCATTGGCCGGCAATGCTCTGAACTTGAGTGATGCGTGTGTTCTGTGGGACACAGGTTACTTTCTTGTGTTAAATGTTTATGTATAGGTCTGCTTAGTGCCATTTGTTGGTATTGTCCGTTCTTGAGCGTACTTAGTGCGTTGGCTTATCTGTACAACATCTTACTACTGAAAAGAGCCACGCGATTAGGATAGGATCAGTCACCTCCAGTTCAGCAAAGTGCAGCTTTCGCAGAGCAATTGGGCACAGAAGAAAGCATGGTTCTGGTTTTGGATTTAAACAAATTAAAAAATCTTCTCTCTTGTTGGCTAGTAACAGAAGGTAATAATTGTTCTGGCCTAAGTCTCCTACTCACAAGGACGTTTGTGTAATTTGGTAAGATAGTGACAGTTACGTGTAGCTGGCACACCTAGCACTCTAGTGGCTGTTGGATAAAATTCACTTCCTCATGTGAACTCTCTGTTGTGGACTAGCTTACTAGCCCATAGGTGATATCCCTTGGATTAGGTGATAGGAGATTCTTCTTTGGAAATTGTACTGAAAACTGACTAAAGATCCAAAGAAGCTTAGTCCATGGTGTTGTGAACCAGATGCTGCAAGATGAGCCAAGGTGGAAGCTGCAGGGTGTTAGGTATTGGAAGTTCATCTCACTTGGCTATCTTGTCAAGAAACTTGCAGACAGGCTCATGTGTTGCTCACAAGCATACAACCTGTGGTGTGCTTTTGCTGCTTTTTATTGTCGGGAAATGACGGGGTAGGTCACAGTCAGCAGAAGACTGTGATGGACTTTCGAAGACCATTCAGCCATCCGTAATTGCAGTGGTGTGTGCAGAGAAACATAAAAGATACCTAAGATGCTGCTAAAATTTACCCATATGCTCAGCTTTGTGGCAGTCACTTTTATTTCTGTAACCAAAGTGAGATGCTGAGAACCAAATCTGAAGTTTCCATTATGCTTTCTCTCACCTGTGTAATGGAACATTTCAACTCGTGCCACTGGATCTGTGGTGAGGAATAGTTCTAGTACTTTGGTGCTGTTGTGTTTCCTCTGTTAGACAGGATGAGCGTGGTTATTTCTGACACGTTAAAAACTTTGTTTTCCTTGGTAATGCAAGTAATACAACAAAAGTTTTTCATCTGAGTCAGAAATGTTTCATGTGCCTTTCAAGCCATACTCAGGCCTCTGTATGTTTGTTACTTTCTTTGACTTATGGGAGCTTTTGCTTTGTGTTGACTGGAGGAAATTCTTACACTGAGTGGGTGTACTTGGTCTTTGTCTCTCTCCAAATCCTTGCTACCTTTTGTTGCAGAGGAAAATGGGATTCTGACTGCTTGATGATTGATGGAATGGTTTCCCAGTTAGGAGACCAAGTTGAGAAGCTGTGGCGGAGAGATGAAGGAGGAACTGGGAAATACCCACCCGCTAGTTTACATGTAGGTGTTACGGTCACTGAAAACAGCAGCAACAACAACAACAACAAACCCCCACCCAAAAGCCAGTGATTGCTGAAAGTCAGGAGCTTTTTAATAACTTGTAACTTTCCCTTTCAGGCCCTGCTGGATCTCTATTTGCTAGAAAGCATTGAAGAAAGCTACAAACATGCCATTGTATCCTTTCTAGTAATTCTTACTGCACCTTCAGTATATGCACATTTGTAGCTTTTCTGCGATGAGAAAGCAGGTTTACTAAGAAATGTTAAAGACAAAACCCTCCCTTAGTTTTTCTCAAAATGGAACCCAGTTTTTATCTTGCTTAAGCACCTCTATCTCTGGCAAATAACTCCTCACTGGAACAATGAACAACACTGTGCTGCTTCAGAGCAGAAGTTTTCGTAACAGTGGTTTACCAGTGCCTGAATTTTGCCAAAACCATCCCTTTTGCAGCCTGAGTTGACAACTGAAATTTTAAATACTTGAAGTGATTGTTTTGGAACACCTTGCAGAAATCAAAGAGTGTTTCTTTTGGGCTATTCATTTAGAGTGCAATTTTGTGGTTACAACCCGAGTACCTTCAGGTGATAATGGCTTAAATTGGCAAGAGTAAAACATTGGTATTTTCTGCTTCCCACCACTTTTGAATACTTAATTCATGATTTCTTTTCTAAATGCAGTCTGTTGTGCCTTACAAATTCATTTGCCTTAATTAGATACTTGATGTCAGACAATTTACTTGCTGCTAGATATCATGCATTCCTTTCCAAATAAAACAGAGACTTCAATTGACTCCTTCCCTACGGCCTTTGGTATCCCTTGGGGTCTTGTGAAGCTTATTCAAGGTTATTGGCTTCTAGATCACAACGATTACGAAGTAAGTATGGTACAGATTGGGTACTAAAACCTTGGAAGTGGATTTGTAATACTGCTACGACATCGTCAGCAGTAAGTTGTGATTTGAAATTCAGTTTTAACTACTTTGTCAGGAAATGGATTAACACAAAGAAGAAATCAGGTTTCATAATGCTTTATAATGGCATTTTAATTTTCAGAGCCATCGTTTAGGTGGTTCTCAGCATACCAGTTGAGCGCTTCCTCAGAGACAATGGTTTAGGTTCCCTCGATAGGTGAACTATGATTCCAGCAGCAAGCTTTGAGACATAAGGATGCAAAAGTGACTTTTCAACCTAATTCATGTCCTTTCTGATGCTTAAGGTTGTTCTTTATGATGTTAATAGAATCTCTTTGTCTGACAGAATAATATACTATTTAGTAACGTGTTTATAAGGAGTGCTGTTTGTACACAGAGGGGTGATTAACCTATTGAAGTGTGAGTTACTCCTCTGACAACACTCGCTTTGTTCTGTGTGGCTAAATGACTTTGTCAGTTTGTTCATCTAAGTTTATTTAACACACCTTCACCCTTACTTAAGAAACTTTTGAACATCTTTGTTGCATGTGTGGCTGTATATATCGTAATACACCTGATCTCCAACGTCTACAGAATTCCCTGGCCCTGCTCTTTCATCCAGCTACAATCAAAACTGTGTCATGGCAACACAGGAGGATTATTCAAGCCCTCATGAGCCAAGGAGAGCATAGGCGAGCCCTCAGATACTTACAGATGATGAAGCCATCAATGTCAAGCAGTAGCGAAGTGCGGCTTTTCCTCACCGTGTTGTTGTCCAATAGGTAAAGGAGCCTGTCCCACCATTCTGGCACTCAAGTACTGTGAAAGGTGGAGAACAAGCAGCACAGATCACCAGCCCCTGTATTTCCTTTAAGCTTTGAATATAGCAGTTTGGGGCATTTTTTGGTTATGCTATTAGTATTCCTTTGCATCTCAACAACGTGAGTTACTGGTATTCCTTTATATCTCAACAAAATGAATTGCAGGTGCATGGTGGAGGCTTGGGGTCTGTTGCACCAACACACCACTAAGTTAAATACGGAAGAGCTGTTAAAGCACATGTATGAGCTCTGCCAGGAGATGGGACTAATGGAAGACTTGCTGAAGCTGCCTTTCACAGACACTGAACAAGTAAGTGTGGACAAGAAAAGAAATCTTAACTGGAAAGGGAAGAGGCAGAAGCACAGTAGATTTTTACAATGTGTTCTCTTCCACAGGAGTGTCTGGAGAAGTTTCTACAGACCAATGCTGGTGTTCAGAATCATGAATTTCTTCTAGTCCACCGTCTGCAGCGTTCCAATTATATCCCAGCACTGCAGTTGAATCAGTCAATGAAGGTTAATCTTGTGGTAAGCATAAGAGTTGTGTGGGGTGTGCAAGTTTTTGTTAGGTGTACTCACTGGTTTAGATTTTAATCAATAAAAATCCTGCTTTGTTTTGTATACCATTCTTTGAAATATTAAGAAGTTTCTACACCTTAAGTTACAACTGAACCTGAAATTTGTACAGAATATTTCTCCAAAGCTGCTCTGTGGAGATCTATGTTAAATAATACACACCATAGTTGCCTCCACTTTAAAATGGTTTTTTTGCACCTATGGACTAAGTATCTCTTTTTTTCTATCAGCCAACTGTATTATTCAGTTGCTCAGATGTGTATGTTTTGTATGGTTTAGTTAATTGCAAGTTTGTTGTGTCACTCATTTGTGTGGAATGTATGTCATCTCTTGTATCTTGCATGCAACTTCATTTTTCTAGCTGAGACCAGTCTGGATGCCAATCCACAGGTAAAATTGGTGTGGTATTTTTTTGTTTTTAATTTGCACACCTTTCATTTTGCCACTTTCTTGACAGAAATTCTTATTTAACTTTTGTCTGTCAAAACAGCCAGTTTCAATTTTGTGAACTTCTGAATCTGTGATATATTTGCTGTTTTGCGGAATGAGATTTTTCCAGTGAACCCCAGTTATAAGGTGGTCTTGGAAGCTTTAGGTTCTGCAAGTCAAGTCTTTCATCCACCTAGAATCTGTTGTATAGTAGGGAAAGCCTGCTATTTCGTAAGCTGTTTGAAAAGTGCAGGTCATAACAAGTGTATCAGAAAAAGTTTCTGCAGAGTGCCAGAGTTGTTTTAACTTAGAATTGTTGGCTCTCTTATGATTTAGTCTTCCTTCCTCTTTGCAGCAAACACCAGATGAAATCGGTGTGTGCTGCTGGGTAAGACTTTGCTGCTGTTCTGTGCAGTGGATGTATTTTACCCTGTCTGTACATGAAGTTTATTCAATAATGAGAAACAGTGCATATAATACTGTACAGTGAACTTGTACTTAGTTAACGTTCTGCTTTATGCTTTTCGTTCATCAGGGTGATCGTGATCCTCGATTGAGAGAGAGAGCAGTTGCTAGAAATTCAATATTAGACCAGTATGGCAAGATCCTTCCTAGAGTTCAAAGGAAGCTGGCTGTAGAGAAGGCCAAGCCTTACCATCTGCCTTCATCAGTCTTAAGAGAAGGTAATTTTTAGGAGGCAAATATACTGGACAAGTAACCATTGCTTTCATTCCACAAGGGTGATCTTTTTTCCCCTCTTGCTTTACAGTTGCAAGACCAAAGCCGTTATCAACAGTAGCAAGACAAGCTAATGCAGGAAATGTGCATACAAGAGCAACTTTCATCAGTAATGTATTGTCCAAAATTGGAGAAGTGTGGGTAGGAAATGAGCAGAAAACCAGTTTCTCACAATATGATAGGTAAGCAGCCTTTAAATAATGTTTCATCTTGAGCTACATGTTTGGGAAGAGAGAGAGAAAAAAATCCATGTCAATTATGTTAGTGTTTTGGAGGGAAGGTGACCTTAAGAAAGCTTTGTCTGGGTTTTTTGCACATACAGTATGTAACATTGAAGAGTCAATACCCTCATCAGTTACATTTTCCTTGTAATTCTAGCCCTAGAGCTACAGAACCACCAGCACATCCTCTCCCTGCTGCAGAGCTGCCCGATGCATTTGTTGGGACACCAGTTACAAAATTCTCACAGAAACGTTCCAGGTATAGTACATTTCCAGAACGGGTATTTCTTCAAAGGTGTTCCTACTCATAAATACACATATATATATGTGTGTGAGAGTGTGTGTGTGTGTGTGTGTATTCTTTCTGTCTTTGCAGTGTTCTCTTTGCATTGAGTTTTGTACCTGTTAAAGAAAAGGTCGACTTAGGGGGACACAATGAGAAGTGGAGAATTCAGAGTGGTCCCAGCATTGACATGTAGATCAATCCCCTTCTGACATGAGCATTACATCACTTGTGCAACTTAAAATTGGGTTATTCTTGTCTCAGAGGCAGAGATTTAGGACATTAAGTACAAATGATGAAGAAGTTATTTCTCGTTCAGTGAGTGTTTTTGTTAGGTATCATCTCAGATTGCTTGAACACAGGGTCTTTTTCATGCATTTGTTTATGTTCCTATTTGAAATTGTGCATCTTAACAGATTGCTGGACTCGGTGGTTCGTCCTGTTCCTTCATGTTCTGCAGCACAGGGTGGTGGCTGGCAGTCACCATGCAGAGATTCTACTCCATTCATGGCATCCAGCCCACTGAATTCAAATCCGCATGGTTCCGTCTCACAGAAGAAGTTTTTGAGAGCATCGGAGCTGAATTTGCTAGAGACTCCTCTGGTGGTTAAGGTTTGTGTTCTATAAAGCCAGTAACAACCAACCAAGCCAAAAGAATGTCAACTTTGTTTAAAATGAGCCCACTAAAGTATTAACAAAGACAAACACTGCTGGATTCAAGTTGTGGAATCTTTTCAGCATGCGTGTGGTTATTGTACATTCAGTCCTTTTGGAAGCAGTATGCTGGGAATAGTCTTGAATATGGGAAGCTTAGTTCCAAGTTAGTTGCAGTATGCACAATGTCCCATAGGTTTGTGAAATCCGCTTGCTTTCATTGCATGGATCCAAGTAAGTTAAAATTGGACTTTGCAGTATACTTAGATCCTTAAAGGTGCAATTTCTGGCTTAACCATCTCATCATTTAAGTGCTCAATAGCTCTGTATAGTTTGACGTACAAGCAAGATGCATTTGCTTCAGTTTCCTAATCCAGTTCTGTGAATGACAACTAAGTGGTGTCAGTTAGGTGATGTTAGTGTATGTCCAGTTCGGTGATGGCTTTTTGCAGTAATTTTATCCATTATTTGTTTAATTGTGTTCCCATTCGCAGCCATCACAATCTTATAATGCAAAGAAATAACACTTGACCTGTCATTTTGGTGCTGATCTTTTTGCCATTGCCTGCTTGAACAAAGCAATTGCGATGTCTCCGAGTTCTATTTTCTTCTTCTTAAATATTGTCCATATCATGAAGCTGATTTCATTATCCTCCTTTTCACCCCTGTAAAACCTTTTCTGAGCTGAGGTCATGAACGCTTCTAGAAGAAGAGGTGGAGGTATTTTTACAGCAGTGACATTTAATTTAGTCTGGTGCGCAGATTGATTAATGAGTGAAAAAATCAGCTGTTGCTTTGCTGATTGCCATTGCACATGGCCGTGTGTTCAGTCCCTGCATCTGGGCTAACATTTGAAGTTATTGTATGCTTTGGGAAGAGCATTGTAGAAATTGCAAAAATCACTGGGGTGGGAGAGAAGATGCCAAACAAGAAGATGCCATATCCCTGTTCTTCAGGAATTTGAAAGGTAACATTTTATACTGGCTTCTTTTTTTTTAAAAGAAGAAAAAAACCAAAAGGAAAGCCAAAAAAACATAGAAAGCATGTGTTTTTATCCGTGAGTTTTTTGTACCTTTGGAAAAAGAGCAGTGCAGAAGTAAAACTTTGTGCTCTCTGCTGCTACAATCTCAGGTTGTACTTAAAATTAATTGATTTGACAAGTGCAGTCCTCTGTTTTGAAATTGAACTGAATTTAAACTAAATGTTTTTCTTTCTTTTCTTAGAGAGCTAAAGATTTGGCCATGTCTGCTTCTGGCTTTCCTGGGTTTACTCCTCAATCTATCCTCAGATCCAGCCTTCGCACCACACCCCTAGCAACTCCCTCTGCATCTCCAGGACGATCAGTTACTCCTCCTCTGCGAGCAAAGGAACCTAGAATATCCTTCAGGGAAGAGGGCTCGAGTGCACAATGGGCTGTTGGGGTAAGCTGGGCTGTAGTTAGTGATTTTTACAGTTAAAGGCTTTCTAGACTGTGATTTGCTTTAGCTCTTCTTGAAGTTTGCTAAAACTCCTTAGATTGAGAATTGGAATTGCTGGCTTTACTTAGTCATGGTAAGAGAAGACTCCTGCTGAAGACAGCTGTACCGTTGGCTGTTCTCCAGCCCAAAAGCTCTTGGATTTGCCTCTTACCTTGCGCCATGGACAGCATTTGTAGAGTTTTCCCTCTGGAAGCTGTCCACTTCTACTCCTTCTTCTGTTCTGCCAGGTGGATTCCCTGATTCAGCTCATCATGTAGTTGTTGAAGGAACTTATCAAAATCAGGGGCTGAACAGGGGCATGTGCTAGTATGAGCTTTCCTTACATATAACAAATTGTCTTTGTCTAGTTCTTTTATACTTTTTCTTGCCTGTTGCTCAGTTGAAACAAGAGGCTCTCTCTCATATATGAAGTTCTTGCTAAAAATGCAGTGTGACTAGGTTCATTTATTTCTAACTTGCTGTCAGCATAGTGAACACTAAAATATTGTAGTGATGCATGCAAGCTGAAAAGGTGAGCAGACAGAAAGAGAAATTATGAATTACGATTTTATGTATGCAGAGCTCCCTCTTCTTGAAAACATAATGGTGAACCCAGTGAACAGGTTTGTTATGACAGCAGAAGTAAGTACTTAGAAGACCCACTTCATCTTAATTCTCCAAGGTTGTGGAAGGCAGTCAAAAGTGTGATTAATTTTTACACTCTGCTTTAAAAGCTAAGGTAGTGTTAGAATGAGATTTAATTTTTTAGCTCCTTACTTAAGGTGACACTTTTTTAAGTTACAAATATTGGCATATGTTTGGGGTGGATTTTTTTTGTCTTGCTTTGAAAAAAGCATATGCATGTTATTTATTGATTTTATTTTATTTTATTTTTAAAGGTAACTGCAGATGATAAATTGCTGTCTGAAGCTTCATCTGAGCATCATCACAGAGTGGTGGAGGATGCTTGGTCTGAAAGTAGAGTTAAAACAACTCTCTTTGCTCTGAGGAATCCTGAGAAAGATGGTGCTCAAATGGAAGAGTCTTCAGAAAGCATTCCTGGAGATGGTTTGGAGAATATGGATGTCAGCAAAGAAAATAGTAATGTTTCTGCCAGGTCAGACCAAACTACTTTGGAGTATCACGATGCAAAATCACCTGGTGATTTTGAAGATGATGTAATCTTTATAGCTGCTAAGCCAGCTAATTATTCCTGTGAAGAGACTGGTGATTTTCAAGAATTGGAGAAGGAAGAAGACAGTGAAATGGTTGAAGATAAACCTTTCCAGATGGAAGAACCAGACTCATCAGAACTAAGGAAAGAAGCTGGTGCGTTTCATACTATGATAACCTAAGTTTCTGAATTAATTCAAATGTCTTCAAAAGATTAAATTTCCGGTGAATGCAGCAGTTAACAGTGAGTCCTCACAGGTGTCCTAGGCGCTTCCTCGTCCCAGGCTTTAAAATTGCCACAGTATAGAGTCCTTTTTTAGCTATCCTGGATATTGTGAATGAATACTGCTTTGGGCTGGCACCTCTTGTGTGTAATTGCAGCTGAGAGGCAGCAGTGATTTGTGGAGAGTTTTGAGAGGGATGCAAGCTGAAAACTCAAGCTTTTGGTTATGTTTTGGGGGTACTTCTGTAGGTTGTAGGGTTTTTTTCAGCAAGTTGAACGTGTGGCATGCTTTTGACTTAGATAGTTGTTTTTTTTTCTTTTTTTTTTAACCACCTTATTAGTACTCAGTTAAATAGCTTTCTTCTGGAAGTAAGTCTCTTTCCTTGTCTGCAAGCTATGCTTGCTCATTTTGCTAGTCAACAGCTTATGCAGCTTTTTCCAAACCTATTTCACTTGTGTTTGGAAATTCAGCTCATTCAAGGCAGTCCAGCTGCTGAGGATGTGTTCATATGAGCAGTTCTGTTGGCAGATTAGAAGAGTTGTGGCTCACTAGCTGTTGAGGAGTGATGAAGAGCTGGGAAGAAAAGTAATGCAGAAGAGGGAGAAGATGTGCAAACACAGCTACAGTCAGTATTTGACCAACAGAGCTGAGTCCATTCAACTCTTTACAAAAAAAGTTTGCTATTCCTGGGATATGTCTGCAAGTGTCAGAGTTGCGTGTCTGAGGTCTTGAAACGGTTTGTCTGCAAAGGTAAGTGCTGGGTCTGGAGGAAGCAGACAGTAGAAACAAAGAAGAAAAGGAGGATGATTCTGAAATTGACCCTCTTGAAATAAGAGCAGGTTAGCAGGTGGTTGGGTTTTGATGCCACCAGTCAATCATCAGAAAAAAAGAACAAGAAAAGACCTTAGATGCATTCTTGTAGAAGAGGGGAAATAGAGTCAAGAAAGGAAAGCAGCATTGCTGAAATGAGGTAAATTATCCAAAGAAAAATAAGAAAAATTCCTGCCCATTATTGGGAAGAAAGGATGTTTTCTGAAGTTTGTATCTATTTTAGGTCAGTAAGGTACCAAGTTTAGTTTGTAAACAGAGTATCAAGTAATTTTGTTTTCTGAACTGAAATTATGCATCATACTTCTTGTTTTACTGGAAAAGAATTCAGGTCTTCTGTACATTTGAAGTCTTGGTAGCATTATTATGTTGGATCACTCTCCTATGTGAAATGCATAAAAGCTCACTTTACAATCATTTGTACGTTTTAAAACAAATTATGTTAAGTGCAATGGGGAAGTAATCCAACTGCCCGGTTTTGTAGGATTTGTGGAAGAATCAAATGCTGAATCTCTTACCCTTCCTGACAATGGTAAATTGGTGTTTAAAGCTGCTGAGGCTGCTGCTTTTGGGACTGCAAGTGAAAGGTAAGTTCATAAAATAGATACCTCTTTGGGTTCGCACAACATGTAACTGCTGGCTTCCCTGTGTTTGAAAACTATGATTTTGAGCTGTTGTTGGTTCTTTCCTGTGTTTTTATAGATAATGGCTTTTCTATTCCTGTCTGTCTGTGAACAGAACTAATTTGGCATGAATATAAGTCAAAGTGATTAGCTGTCAAAGTGATTAGCTGTCAATCTGAGCCTTTTTTCCTCACATGATTGCAGACCCCAAAATATGGTGATAAAGACTTCATTCAACAGGGTGGATAAACCTTTTTACAGTTTGAGGGTTACTAAGTAGATACTGTGAACATAGGCTCTGCTTTTGTCTGAGAGTTATGTAGCTAAAAGTTACACCTGAGATTACTGCAACTTTAGGAGATTCGTTTTGGGGTTTGAGTTCCTGTCAGTATTTTATACACTTAATCTCTGTCTCCTGTGTGTGCTCAATTAGCAAGTGCTTAGTGATGAAGACACAATGTTAACAATGAAAGAACCCTTAACTTCAAGTGGTAACTTACTGAACAAAAGTTTGTACCAGTGTTTGTTCTAAACCTCCAATACAGCAATTTCTACAGAGGACAATATATTATTCTTTAATACAACTCTGTTGTTACTATGTAGTGTTAGATAGCTGGGAAGAATACTAAATACTTGATTCATTGCATACAGTGAGTCGTGAATTGAATGAAGGTTTGTTGGTAGAAGAATTTCTGGGTTGGTTGGTTGGTTTTTTTTTTTTTTTGTTTTGCAACTTGAAGATTTTACAGTGAGAAAGTAGTATGTAAAGCTCTTCAAGGTTTGTTTTGGAACTTTATGATTTTCTCTCTTTCTGTTCATGAAGTGAAACAAACCACCAGGAGTCCAAGATGTCCTCCTCTTTGTCAGAAGAAAAAGTCATGCCAGTTGCAACAAATCCACAGCTTTCTGAATCCCCAGAGGCAGGCAATGAATGTATGTACAGTATGTTGGAGTATGTGATGTGAGTTAACGTAGCTGAACTCCTGAAGTAAAATGTGTGGTTTGCCATACGATTACAGGTGTGTCAGACTGAAGCAGTACTAGCATGTTACTGCTAACTTCCATTAAACTGTAGAGAGACCACCTTCCTCAGAGTGCTTCTAGAAAATGCATAGTGAATGTTCCTGTTCTTGATGAAGATATTGAGAAAATTGGTAGGATTAAAAATATTTCAAGGGGAGATCAGTGCCTATTTTGCTGCTGTACACCACTGCTAATTTGCATGCTATGGGATCTGCTGCTTGAGTTACTATTTTAAAAGATGATGCATCCTGGCTGTGAAGAATAACTGGCCTTTCCAGCCACCATTTTCTTTGCTGTTCTTTTTCTCTATGGACTTACCAGCTGATTTTACCCCTTCCTTTATCCCCCCCACCCCCCTTTCTTTTTCTTCTTTTTTTTTTTCATATTAATTGTGAGCTTGCCTCCTTTACCAGATAGATAGTTGTGGCTTCTAGTTTTTGGAGAAAGCCCAATCTATGTGGCAGGATGGAAAACTGTGTTGTTTGCTCCTGCTCCCTCTGTTACTTCCTGTTGCTGAAACCTGTGTCATTTATATAGCAGTTAAGTTAAAATTGTATAAATCTCTTTCCAGCTGTGATAAGTATCCTTGACAGTGAGGATGTGGTCAGTGCTTATTCAGAAAGGCACCTTGAGGAGAAGTATGTGGATTTGCATAAAGAATGTAACCTAGAAGCAGCTGAAGTTGAAGCTGAAGTTCCTTCTCCACAGGAAGAAATAACTGTTTCTAACAGTCTTCCTAAAACTGAGGAAATGAACGTAAGTAAACTATTTTCCCCTTTTGTTTAAAATAGAAAACACTTTGCAAGTGGAGGGCGGCAGTCCTTTCTTCCTGACAATGAGAAGGCACGCAAAAACATCTCTGTTTCTTTAGCTGGTTAACGCAAGTTAAAACCTCGTTATGTAAGTGCAAATCTGTGTTACAGGTACAGAAAAACATAATAGAATCTGTCAAGACTTGGGACTTTGAGAGCTGTAGTAGCAAACAGTTCCTTATTGACACAAACAATTCCCCATAATGAGTTAATTTCAGTGTCAAGATATTTCCAACTACTTAATTTTTTTTTTTTTTATTTTTTTTTTTTTACCACACCTTTTTAACATCTAAACTTTGTGAATTGTGAATTTTTAAAGGTTGTTCGTATGGACTGAAAGTCAGAACTGGAGATTCTCCAGTTGTCCCAGGTTTTCCCCTGTTGTTCTTCTACTGGGACTGATGAATTAATTGAATTCATTGTGGATGTCTTCTAAGTACCATATAGAAGGATACTGTCAATTTCTGGTAGGATTATAATCACAGGAATTAGTAATACTGATTGGTCTTAAGTAACAGAAGATACTTTTCAGTGTCCCAGATTTCAGATAAATGGGTAGTCGCTTACTTAGCTTGATGTGGCTTTCCAATTCAGGACAATGCTATAGAGAAGATTGTTATAGACTTCGGAATACATAAATCACTTATGGGGAGAAGTGGAAAATTTGTGATGGGAAGAAGGGAGCAGGGACACGAGGCAGTCACAAAGCTTCTGGGGTCATTCATGTAGCAGTACAGTGAAGATTTTTCTGCTTTCATTATAACTGGTACTTACTGATTTATATGTGCACATTGGGTTTTGGCTTGTCCACCTTCACTGAATTTAGGACAAACTACTTGCAGCTTTCTTGTTCATAGATATGTAAGCATGAAAGGAAGTTTTTGCAGACAGGTCTTTCCTAAATTGAGTTTTGAAGGATGGCACGTCGCTATAAAGTGACACTTCAGCAACTTTTGGCAAGGCAGGAGGCAAGAAAAGCAGATTCCATGGAGACTGCTGTGGAGTGGCTTCTTCCTTCTGCCACCGCTGGCTAGCACTATGACTAGAGGCTTGGGCAGAGGTGTTTACACATTGATTAAATTCTCTTGACCATTTGAGTCACTTGAAATATGTAACAGGTAGTGCTTTTTTTCTCAACATAAAAGCTTGAGTATCTCAGGTAGGTCTAGAAGGAAAGAATAATTGCTCAGTACAGGGAGCTACAAAACATGAGATGGAGCTATTTAGAATATATATGTTGCCTCATGCAATCCAGGTGATTCCGTAAAGTGCAGTGCTGAGTTGTCAGATGTGATACTTGGCCAGCTTGACTGAGTATTGCAGTCACAACTATCATGACTGAAACAGAAGGGCCATAATTCTACTTGAACATGGGTAGGTGCAGAGGTGGTCACTCTGTGTCAATTTGTGGTCAGTCAAGAAAGTACTTCAGTGTGACGATTACTGCCAGTTGTGTATGCAGTTGTGTTGTAGAACTGCTCGCTTTGTTTTGTTCCCGGGTGGTGGCAAACCGTTACTCAGGAGCAGAAATACCAGCAGTGGAGCACGTGACTGCATACACTGAGTACTCTGTTCTCTGACCCTTAAACGTATAAACTTTATTTGTAGTGGAGAGTACTGGTGTGTTGCTAACTTTGCATTAGGGGGTGATCAGAAAGGAGAAGCAGCATTTCACTGTCCTCAGTTTCATCTAGCTCAGTTTGAAGTAAGTCTGTTTGGTAATTGGTAATGTATTAACAGACATTTTTTGATTTCAGGTTATTGAATATCTTGTGGGTAAGGCACAAACCTCAGAAGCAGCACTTAAAACATCACTATACAGTGAACTACATCCGTCAGGCAACCTGCAACACAGCTGTGATACTATAGAGCAACAGTTCGCTTGTGATTTGCCTGATAATGAATGTGATGAATGTGATGCAGCTGAGGGAGATGGAGAGCTTTTTATACCCCAGAGTAATTTTACTTTAGTCTTAGAAGGAGATGAAGGTGAAGCGGAAATGGGAGACCCTACGTTAGTAGGTGATTCTAAAGCAGCTTGCACAACAACAGAGGAAAAACCTGTGAGCAATTTAGGAAATACTGAAAACCAAGAACATGTTACAAACTCAGTGTCTACTGTAACTAGTGATCAGGAATCTCAGAATACTGCAGAGTCACTCCCGTATGTGCCTGAACCCATTAAAGTAGCCATCGCTGAGAACTTACTGGATGTAATCAAAGACACAAGAAGTAAAGAATTTACATCTGAAGCTGTGGAACAATCTATTCATGAGACAATAGGTAAAAAGGTAACTCGGTTCCAGAAGGCAAAAGCTTCCTTAACAGCTGTGGCAGAAGGTGTGGAAGATGAAACCAGCAGACTTCAAGTAGATTATGTCATCACTCCTAGAACACGTGCCAGGGGACAGCTTAGAAGTCTGAGTATTCCATCTGCAGGTGATCCGCAGCTACAGAGCACAGAGAAACCAGTTCTGTTTGGACTGTCTCCTAGGAGAAGTACCAGGCGAACAAAAGAAGCATCTGAGACTTCTAGCCTTCAAACAGAAAAAAATGCGCAAGAGGAGCAAATGCCTGTGACGCCTGTTACTCCGAGGAGAGGTCGGAAGCCTAAACAAGCTAATTTAGAAAAAGTAGAAAGTGGCCATTCTGACAATCAAACATCGTCCGTCAGTACACTGTCCACAGCTGTTACTCCAAGAAGAGGTTTAAGGAGAGCAAAGGAAGCTGCATCTGCACTCTTGGAAGAGGCAAATGAGGAAACATCTCTTGCCAAAAGTAGCGTTATTGCTTCTGCTACTCCCAAAAGGACTAGAGGAGGGAAAAGTTCAGTAGGAGATCCAGAAACTGGCCAAACTGACACTGATCGTAAGATAAAAACAGCAGTCAGTCCCGGTAGAAGTGCAAGAAAACTGAAAAGCATTAGTTTACAGTTTCCTGAAAATACTGTCAAGGATCAGGAGGTGCAGCCCAGTGACCAACTCCTTTTACCTGCACCAGCTAAAAGAGGCAGAAGAAGAAAAATAAGTTCATCAGAAGTTTCAGAAAATTCTGACCTTCATCTGTCTAAATCATTGCTTCCTCAAACAGAATTTAAACTTCCTGTCACTCCTAGAAGAAGTGCTAGGAAGGGGGCACAGAATCTCCTGGCAGACACAGAATCTATCTCCACTCAGGAAGACACACCTTCAGGTGGGAAGGTGGAAATCCTTGATACTCCTAGGAGAAGAGCAAGAATTCCACAGGCTAAACCAGAAAAAACAGATACTCATGAGCAACCATCTGCACAGCCAAATGAGGAATCAGCCACACCCAGGACTCCAGTTAGGACAGGGCGACGGGGCAGAAAGAGACGATCGGTACAGGAGGAGAGCACGGGGGAGGAGGCCTTGCCCCAAGGGCCTGGTCTCAGTCCTTTGCTGCCCGACGACACAAACCCATCGGGATATAGTGAAACATCAAGAGCTTCAACAGATCGTATCACAAGAACCAGATCCCACAAAACTGCCGTGCATCAGAAACTGTCAGTTGAGGAAAATGAGCCTTTCCTTTTCTCTCCTCCTCTCACAAAGCTGACAAAGAAATTTAAAGGTAGGTGCACTGTGTTTATACACAAAATAGGGCATGTTGCTGTTTTGTACATGGCAGAAAACCAGCTATGAGGATGGCTTCAAGTATTGTAAAGAATGTAACCATGCAAACTAAAAAATTTGGAAAGAGTTAATTCTTTCTGAACTCTACATCATTGGATGGCTCGTTGTGGTGGAAATAGACAAGGAGGCTGGTCTGAGTAGAGTGAAATGAAATTTAAGCTGAATTTTTGTCAAGACCTCAGTTTCTATTTGTTTTGAAAACTGGAGATTATCTGTTAATAAGTGATTGTTGTCCTTTCCCTCCAACAGAGAAATAAAGAATTCTGATGAGCTTCCAAATTCTGATCAATTTTTAACTTAAAATGAGCTGCATGTTGCAACAAACCGTGCAGCCATTTACTTATGTGATTGTTTTTTGTGGGCATAAACTTTGTTAGTGAAGTTACTGTGCAAAGGGTTCTTTTTGTTAGAGTACATACTAGGAATTTTATTTTGAAATGTGTAAGGACTGTTGATGTCTCTTGAGTATATATCTGTGATATTTACGTAATATCTTTGATTACGTAAGTGCAGACAAAATCACTACACTGGCTTATTTTTGTTTTACAAGTTACTGTAGAAGAGTGAATCTCAAGAGTGGAAAAATACCTCTACACTGAGTGTTTAAAAGCCTGATTAGACCTTTTATTTCAGGAAACTGCTGTGCTCTTGATTATTAGCTGTAATTTAATGTCACTCTCCTTTACGTATAATGTACATGCATGTTAACAATGCGTTGTCATTTTAGCTGAGAAAGCAGACCATCCTGTGCAGCTGAAGGATTTAGACCCGGACTTGTCTTCTCAGTTTGTCTTTTCACCCCCTCTTCTGAGGTCAAGAAGCAAAAATGTATCTAGCATTTCCCGAATTGTGACAGAATCAGTAAGTAAAAACTCTGGTTGTCTCATGTTCTTGATTTTTGCTCTGTATCACTCTTTCAAATCATGCTTTGCATTGCCTTACCTTTTTCCTTGAAAGTGCATCTGAAAAGAGCTTTAAATAAATCAGGTAAACATTTTTTTTCCTTCATGAAAACTAGCTACAAAAATAAATATTGAATCTATGTAAATCAAGAATTAGCAAGTATTGCTTTGCATTTAACAAAAGGCACAGTGGCTTTCTTAAAACTTACTTGGCATGTTACCTGTTAATTTCATAATTTGACCTTTTTTTATTGACCAAATTCAATAATTTGAGGTGGAACGTTTGTTTTTGCAGAGAGAAACTGTAATGCTTTTGGAAATAACTTTGGCATGACTTCCTTCATGAAGAAGCATTCATTTATATTCTGTAAAAGTGTAAGAACTTGTGCAGGATTAACATTTTTGTTCCCATAACGTAGGAGCTTCCAACTAAAGAGGAAGAGGATACCAAATCCATAGAGTCTGTGGGAAAGCAAAAATTGAAGAGAGGTAGAACTGCAAAATCAAAAGCAAAGAAAACAAGCAAGTATGAAATTCTGCTTGAACACTTACTTACATTCCTTTATTGTAGTGATTCAGCTGTTAGCCACCTAACAACTTGTTCCTCACTTGGGTGGGCAGTTCTGCTCTGACTTCAGCAACCTGCCCATCTTGCTGGTCTCATTGGCACCTTGTTCTCTGCTTAACGTTTTAGTTTATTAATGGAAACAGAAGAGGGAGGGGATAAAAAAGGGCAAGTGGATCTTTGCAATGATGGCATACTCTTCCATTGTCCTATTCCACTGTATGAAAACCACATTCTTAGGGTCTTTAGTTCCCCATACAAGGCAGGAGGAGATCAGACAATGAGTAAAGAGACCTTCTTGTTTCTGGTTCTTTCTGGAAAACTGTTTGAGGGTATTTGCCTTTTAAAAGCAGTGGTGGGGGGTTCTGAAAGTTAGTACGAATAGTGACTGAGAATGCTTGGGGCAGTCTGGTAAGGAATGAAAGCAAAACGAAGCTTATTTATGTACCTCTTCTACCTTGATCCCATCTCCAAAGAAACCCATGAATAGTTCCTTGGCATTGATTTTTGTAAATCTGTGGTTGTTTGGTTTTTCCTCTGCTAAATACTGTTGGTGATAAGAAATCAATTTGATAACTCTCTTTTTTTTTTTTCAGAACCACAAGAAAAGAAGCTTCTTGGTCACCTCCACCAGTGGAAATAAAATTCATCTCTCCATTTGGAAGTCCAGTGGATGGAACAAAAAGCAAACAGAAAGAAACCACAGACATGGCAGAGAAGACTCTACGAAAGAACAAAAAAAGACTGTCTAATTTTCCAAAGCCAGTTGTGCGCCGGAGGATGCTGTAACTGTTTTTTAAGTTTATATTGTACACCACTGTTTGTAAAGTCATCAAAATTGTGTGGATTAGTAAAAAGAAAAAAATCATCTAATTTGGAAGAGATAATTTATATAAATTATTGTAAAATTTCATAAACAAATGGTCTTCAATAAGTAACTCCATATGGAGTGTGATTTCCTCAGTCAATGCAGTTTTCTATTTTATATTAAGACTTCATACATTTATATAATATGTAAATACAGCTTATTTTAGGAATGTTAATAAAAATGTATACTTCAAATATGCTTACTGTCTGATAGCTTTTTGAGGGAATAGTGGTTGAGTGGCCTGTGTCGCTCGGAAGTTTTACTGTTGGTTTGCAAGAGTTGCTGACCCTCAAAAGTGAGGCCAGAAGCTTTTTAAGCCTTTCAAAAGTTTGCTTAGAATTCCTTTAACAAGTCAACATTTAAAACATAGTAGTTTAAATTTTAAAAATGTTATTTGACCTTCTGGCACAAAGAATTGGGTTCACAGTGTAAAGGGGTAATTCCTTCCATTCACGGTTGAGTCGTACTGTATTGAAGTCAGAATGTAAACAATTGTATTTTAAGCTGTGCAATATTTTTTTGTATTTGTCTTAAAACTTTGGGAAAGCTGCTCTTTAGTTCATAAAACGAGATCACACCTCAGATGTTTCACTATTTTACAATTTGTTGTCAGCAAAAAATTAACTACAGTGTGTGTGATGCTTACAGTAGCATAGCACATTTAAGGGGGTGTTACCCAAATACTTTGAAATTTGAGCCAATATTATTTTCATGAGGGTAATAGAAATGCTACTATCATTGAAATAATTACTGTCTGTGAACATAGTTTGCAATATTTGAAGCCTGCGTATCACAGCACTGAAAACCTGATGGTAAAGCTAAAATAATAGTCTGGAAAAGGTACAAAAATGTACAGAAATCTTAGTTACAAACCATCTTAATGAAACAATTATTCAAAAATAATCTTGGGTAATGGAGTAAATGTCCCTATAAAGATTCAATTTGTAAAAATAAATTCAGAAAACCTATTCTTTTTAAAAGCAGACATGGAAGTACTATTTTGGTGTGCGGTCTTTTAGACAATGGATTATTTTTATGTATGTTAATTTATATATGGATGCAACTTTGAAGACTACAGAATGGTGGAACCTGACATTAAACTTTTCATTTAGTAAAAACTACTACAGTTACTCTAAGAAATAATTTATTGGATAACTAATACCTTGTACGTAGTGGATGAATGTATTAATAACAGACTAAGCTTGCAAAAGAAATCCGTTCTGGGGCCATGCTTTTTTATCTCAGAACAGGTCATTCTAGAGAAGTAGTCGCATGCACTTGGATTTTTTTTTTTTTTTTTTTTTTTTTATCCTTGGAATTATTCATGACTGGAAAAAACCAACAAATGTTGACTGTGAAAGTGGCAGCTCAAGTGAGACCTTTCAGGTCAGTATTTATTTACTCTGAATATTTTTTACTTGAACTCTACAGTATAAATATGGTCAAAGAGGAAGGGTGGTGGGAGTTCTAGCTATACTTTTTTAAATTCACATAGTACAGAAATGCAGTGAATAGCTCAGAAAATGGGGTAAAAGATCAAACTTTCAAAACTGGAATAGAAAGCGGATGTCAAATCTCAATATATGTTTTGTGTAGTTCACAAGATTATTTATAAAATACTCCAATTCCTGATCAGGTAGAATTGACTGATGAAAGGCTAGTGAAGATTGCTTCACAGGGGTTTCATATGTTTCTCTCACAGTATATTTTTTATATGAAAATCAATTAGAACAAAAGAAAATAGGTAATTTTATTATTATTTTTGAGTGATTTTTAGTCTTTTTCTTTTATAACCAGCTCAGTTGAATTATCCTCATTTGGCAGTGCTTTGGAGGAAAAAAGAAAGCAATAGTCATAACAAGAAGATTGGCATGAGATTTAGTAACTTCCCGTAAAGGTTTGTAATAGTCTAGTCATGTTTTACCTTAAAGGAGTTTTAATACAATTATATGTGCTCTGGGGCTTGGGGTTTTTTGTTTGGTTGGGTTTTTCTCCAGTTAATGCACAATTCTTGGGTGTTGACCAGTTTCCCCAGGGAGCAGTTTAAAAAGACTAAGCATCATGTGTCAGAAGGAATGGGATTTCAGAAAGTTAAAGGACATATAGAAGGAAATGGAAGGAAAAGCAGGCACTAGGCATTCTTTAGAGCCTGGGTAAAGGAAAAGTAGCTAGCTAACAGTGTTAAGATGGCAACTCAAAGACAGGTTTGTAATGAAGTGGAGAAAATAGATTTGGCTGGTTTTTGTGTAGACTTGCTACGAGTACATGAAGGATAGAGTGGAATAGATCATTTCAACAAGGGTGAGAATGCCTGAGTGCATAGGCAGTGCTTCTTAACAGGATGGGGAAGGAAATTGCCTTTTAAAAGATTAAAATGGCTTGGGGTTGAGTGGCTAAGCAGGCTAGGAGTCTTCATAGAGAATTGCGGGTGTCTGCACATGTATCTGAGAGGAAGATAATATTCATGGTGCCAGAGAAGGGCATGAGGGCTGTGTGAAGGCAAGAGGGGTTGATGCATCCTTGTGGATGCATGCAAAGGCTACAGGGGCAGAGAGCAGCAATTCTCTTGTGAGCAAGATGAGAATTTCCCAGGAGCTACTCGGTACAGTTCATCACAAAATACAGCAATTCTGAAGTTTTTCTATAGGAAATACAATTGCTTGAGGGATGTGTGGGTTTCCTAAAGAAAAAGCGAGAAGTTCTCAAGAGTGTTCTGGTGCATCTGTTTTGATCTAATGTCAGTTGGTTGAAAGCCGAAGCTAAATTTGTACCTTTGGGGCTCTAACCCCAGAGAAAATTCCACTGGAAGGTTGTCTGCCTTAGAGTAGCAGACTCTCACCTTCCAGAAAGAATAGAAATAGGTGTAACAGCAGACTTTATTTCCAGGAAACACATAGTAGGAGGTATTAGTGAAGGGAGAATGAACATTAATAAGGTTAAAGGGCGGTGTTAAAAGGGGATTTGTCAAGAAAAGAAAAGTGTCAGTAGAAATGGTTCCCTGAGTTACTGCAGAGAGTTAACACAAATATTCCTAAGACCCTTTTCTTCAAATGTTTAGAAGGCAAGGCTGATGAAAGTATTCATTCTAGGTTATAACATGAAGGAGAATTAAAACAAAATTGATTTACTTTTGATAGCCACTTAGTGCTTAAATTGTTAACTGATTCACATTGACTTAGTTTATTTGCCTTAATATTGTATATGGCCAGCGTGGAAATAAGGCTGCAGATAACTGATTTAATCCCCCATCAAAACTTCCTCTCATGGAAGACTGCTCTCAGGGTTGTCAGTACAATAAATTTATTTGCTGCAATTTCATCAGTTTCCACATAACTCATCATAAAGAGCTTAGTTGATGATTTCTGGTGGGGAAAAAAACAGCTACAGGCGGAAGCCAATCCATAGTTTCTCTTGAGTTGTTAGGCAATACTTATAGCCCATTAGTCTAGGGCAATCTGAAAATGTTAAGAAACATTAGAAGTTTAAGTAATAAGATAGCATTTGTTTCTTCTTTTGTTTTTTCTTTTGTTTTCCATGCAAAACTCCTAGGTTTTTGTTCCAGGAATGCTCTTTTCAGCAAAGTAGTCCAGATAATGACTCTCTTTGATATGCTTGCAGAGAAATGTACTATGGTTCCTTTTGAATTAAAGCTGTTCCTAAAATAAAATGCATTTTCCAATGCACTATGCTGTGTGGATGACCAATATGTGAGGTAGAGAGAAAAAATGCAAGTTATGGTTACTGATGTGTCCGTTCATTCAGGTCACTTGCTCCTTGGCTGTGTAGCACCTGATTCAAGGGCAGGCTTATCCCACAGCAGTTATTCGTGTGATGTGCAGTGCTGCTAGACTGGATTTAAATCCAGACTAAAATGTGAGTTATTAGTGAATGACTTATTGCTTTTGTTTTGATACTACAATCGTAGTTTTAATACACAAAGACAGAAGGATGCAGGAAGTAGGTGTGTGATTTCTGTGAACACCACCAGCACAATCATATATGACTCTGGGAATCCAGGACACAGGAAAACATTTACTTTTCATCTGGCCTGTTGGTCTCATAGTGGCTTCTTAAAGGACAAGAATCATATGCTCGTTTTGGCAGGTTCCAACAGTTACACAGGCCAGGTAAGATTTTATTCAAAGAACCAAGTAAAAGCAGTTTTAGCTAATACACAGTTGTACACTGATCAGTTTGTTTACCTCCTGTTATTAACATTCATGTAAGTGTAATACAAATAAACTAGCAGTTTACTGGTTTGAAGTGTTATCTAGATTTTTATCTACATTTCTGTCATCTTGGAACTCAGTATTAATTTCAAGTGTGTTTGCAAATCTGGATTCCCAATTAAACTCTTAGTGGGGGCACTCCTACTGAACAGCAGTGCTTGTGTATGTATGTGCTTGCTCACCTATGAAGACGATGCGTTTGATAATTTTTTAGAGACCAATCTTTTGTTGTTGTGGTCAAGGAGTGCTGAAGAATGCCTGGAAAGGTTGTAATGCTGCTCTGCTGGTGTAGAGTTAGACTGGCTCAGGGCAGAGCCATGCGATGATCAATACAGTGCAAACAGAGGCCTGGTGCCCGTTGTGTGCGAAGAGCTCTTCAAAAGCACGTGGAATTGGGAAAAGAATGAGCAGTGCCAGGTGGGATTAGCACAAAGTGTCATTTATTTCCAAGATCTTTCCAGGTTGTACTTTAAAAGACTGTTAAACCTTTTTTACCAATTGCTCAAGCACTGATCTTCCTTTACGTACCATAAACTGAGCTGATCTTTAACAACTGTCATGCTTCCTAACTTCACTCTTGCACAGGGTATTCATGAGAGTCTTTGCAGCACCTCAGTAAAGAAAATTAATGTTTTCTTCTGCCCACCTTTATACGATACAGAAGCTTTATAGTGCCATACAACTCTTACACAGTAGGAGTGATGTCTATAGCCTTGCAGTACAGCTTTTGTAGCTGCTGGATGCTCTCACTCCATCAGCATCCTTCTGTGCTAGTATTCTAGCACTGCTGCAAGCAAAAAGCTTCACTCCTGTGCAGTAGTGCCTGTGTCTACAAAAATATCACCTTCATTACTGAAGGCTGCTTGTGGTTTACTGCTGTGTTACTTCCCTTCAGACAGAGTACTATGTTTTTTTCCCTAACCAGCCTCCCCAGCTCTATGCCAGCAGAAATAATGTAAGGATGCCATTTGTGAACATGTTTCTGTTTGCCTTTAACATCATCCACTGTGCACCCCTGTGATAAATACCACAGTGAAAACTCACTCATTCCTTCCCATCTTACTCACCATATCAACATGGAAATGCAAAATGCTGTTTGAAGCTGAGTTACTCCTGTTGTAGACAGTTCTTGGATAGAGGGAAAATAATCATGCTCTGGATCTTTATTTTTACTTTTAATTCTTAACCATAGTCTTAGTGTTACAGACCAGGTTTCTTTTCCAAGTTAGTGAATTTATTATTGCAAAGCTTAATGTTTGATGCCAGTGCCTGCCAAGTAGTAACGGGATATTAAAAATCTGCTCTCCTCTCCAGTGTGTTGCAATGTAAGCTGACGAGTGCCACCAGAGGTGTGCTGTCATGCTGTAGGTTCCCACACACACCCATGTTTATAGAGCCCCAGAAGATCAGCACAGCCTCAAGCCCAGCTATGGTCTGTGTCCCCACCTTGGGCTCCCTCCCTCACCGCTGACTGAGACATGGAGTCTTTCCAGGGGTGGTTGTTCCTCCTACTTAATGGCAAGCCCACCCTGGAGTCTGCTAGCAATTTAGACATATACATACAGCTAGAGGAAAGTACAGCTGCCCTGCTCCTCCCTTTGCTGCACCTTGGACACGTGTGCCCAGTGACTGTGGTCCCCAGAGCAGCTGCTGGTGCTGAGACCCTCACTGCTGACACTACAGGCATGTGGGCTTCTGTCTCATGTGACCTGACTTGGGTTGCTGATGCTTGACTTGCTCACCCCCTGACCAGTGGTCTCACCAGTTGCTGGCACTGGGACCCTCGTATGATCTGATCACCATAACACAGCAGATATTCTCATGTTACATGTACCGTTACACAGGAAATATATATGACCAGAGTTGTTCGTTCAGAAATTAGAAATATTGGCTTTTTCTTTCTTAAAATAGCGTTAAAAATGAATACTGGTTGAACAACCCTGCTCAGCTATCAAAAATTAACATTTGCCCTTCTTGAATTTGCTACAGTGCTGTCTAGATGCTTAATGACAAAACTTAAGTAAAATGATTTATTGAAATCTATGGTGAATTCTAACTAGAGAGTAGTTAGGATTGTGTACATAAAGGTAGATGGAAGAAATGCTGGAGGAGGAACAGAGCTGTGATAGAACGGTATGGATGAGATAATAACTGCATGAAGTACGCGTATGTAATGGTCTGGGGTGAAGGAAAGTTTTGATAAATGTAACCTGTGTTATCTTTACAAAGAGATGACACTCCATTAAGTTTGTGGGTCTTTTTCAAATACATTTTACCTACTAATTACATCTTGTCTTTACAGATTACTTTCAGTATACTGGAAATATATAACGAACAGGTAATTAATTTGCTTTGTATCAGAAGAAGAAAATATTGTGGTTTGCTGGGATTGTCTGGGTAACAGCTTGTTTTTTGTCTTTTATGTATTTTCAGGTTTAAAAGGACAGAAAAGATCAGGAACAAAACATATGTGAATGCAAATCCCCGTGAGAAGCTTGTAAGAGAACTGAAGGCTAAAAATAACAAACTACTGTCCACACTGGCTGGGCTCGGGAGCACAGGGTGACTGATAGCCAGTGAAGCATGTAGGTATTCCAGCATAAGCTACAAATAGCAAGTAGATTTTGATTTCCCAAAGCAAGTTTCCCAGTAGTGGGCATCGTGGCCAGATTCCTTAACCTCTGGTCATCTGAGCCTGATGTTTTCCCTTTCTTGTCATCTTCATGGTTCACTACGCACACACACCTCTGTCAGCATTGCCCTGACAAGACCCTCCAGGGGCTTTTGAGCGTGGGTAAACTGGCAATATCATAGCCCTTGGCTAGGGGCCTGCAATATAATATCAAACCTCTCATGAGGTTAAATATCAGACTATTCTGTCTGCTTCTAACTCCATGGTAGTTAAGCACTTAAACCTTAATTTGTTCCTTAATAACCTGTGACTCTGGGTCTGGAGCTTCTGCCAAGAGAGAGCAACGTAGCGTGAGACTTTCAGGTCTAATAATGGTGTTTGGTAAAATTATGAGAAACGTAGGGACTTTATTGTGTTGGGAATGCTGACACTGGTTGGGGTGTGTGGCCAAGTGTGGTAGTTCAAGTGCCTTGTTCGGCCCATCAGTCTGGATGACTGGAGGCAAGAATACCTGAGCACTTGTAGATGCAGAGGGGTAAGGGCCAAGGCCAGGTGAGTGCAGTGCGAGCCCAGACAATGCCTTGAGGGGAGGTGCCAGCAGTAGGCCAGGGGAGTTGCGGAGAGGAGCCCGGTGTCACCTCCCTTCACTGACTGGTGTCTCAGCCACTCCTGGAACTGAGGGGAGGGAAGGTTCCGGAAGTCCAGGACCTGGAGTCAGTACACAGGGCACCTGTGCACCTCTGCGGCAGCCTCCACACAGAACACTGCCACTGGCAGGTCCAGCTCTGTGCCCAGGACAGGTGATTTCCCAGTATGTACCCTCCTCCCCACTTCTCCCTCCTGCTCTTTTCTCTTAAAGCTCTTAAGCTACGCAAGCCCTACCTTGAATTCTCACAAAGCCGCATAGCTCAGGTAGAGTATAACTGTGAGAGGGTTAAGGTTTACAGAATATTAGTTCCTTCAAGGTTGGTGTCTGTGTACAGAACATGAGTGTTATCTCACCTTCATCCACACTGAGGGGATTTGCAAATCGTAGTCACTCTCCTCACAGCGGGGACATGGCAAGTGATGGAGGCATTTTTACTGCAGTGTCACTTGATTTAGTCTAGTGCAGAGTACTGTGAGTGGCTTTTTGGACTGAAACTTGGATTTCGGACTAATTGTAGGGTTTTGCCTACAATTAGGGGAGCTTTTCTGCCTAAGGTGGACAGAAACGACCCAGTGGTACTCACTAAATCACCTGCTGACTTACTTGCTAAATCCTGTTTCTGCAGGAGTGAAATACGGCAAAGAGCAAATTCACTGGCCCTGACTACTGATGTGCAGGAAGTGTCTTTACCATCTACTGCTCCTCCAATGCCTGTGAGTTGTTTCCTCCTTTTCTGGTGAAAATGTCATTGAACCAGTCATGAATGAGAATTGAAAAAATTCTGTCATGCTCTTGCCATCCCTTGGCTGTTACTTAAAAGTGGGTTTCTCAGAAGAACTTTGTTTTCCTTCTTCTTGTGCAAGAAGAAGTTAAAAGTTGACTGACTGTGTCTTGGGTGGTGTTCTTCCTAAAAGTAAAGGGTTTTTTAGCTCTCCTTGCAACAGAATGTGTAGTTTCACATATGTTTAAGCTTGCATATCAGATTACTGCCACGTAATGGAGATGGACATATTCCCTCTCCTTCCCAATGCATTGTTCTGCATCCTCCTTTGTGCCAGCTTTTATGCTTGCTAGTTCTCTCTGTGAGCCAGTTTAACTCTCTAACCTGACTACTTTGGGCAGGGGTGTGCGTGTTGTCTGTTCGATGTTGTCATTAATGGTCTGGTGATGGGGCAGTGCACCCTCAGTAAGCAGTGTGACCCCGAAGCAAGCAAGGCTTACGGTACCCTGGGCTGCATGAGCTGGTGAGGCCACACCTGAAGTGCTGTGTGTGGGTCTGGGCTCCCCAGTATCACACGAGAGATACGGAGGCACTGGAGAGAGTGCAGCAAAGGGCCACAGCGGCAGTTGGAAGGGTTGGAGCACCTCTTTTGAGAGGAAAGGCTGGAGAGCTGGCGCTGTTCAGCCTGCAGAGGAGAAGGCTCGGGGCGGATCTCACCAATGCGTGTCAATTCTTGAAGGAAGGTGGTTTAGAAGACAGTGCCAGGCACCTTGCACTGTTGCCCAGTGACAGGACCGGAGGCACTGGGCACACACTCGAAGGTGGGAGGCTCCGTCTGAACATCAGAAAAATCTCGAGAGTGACTGAGCACTGGCACAAGTTGCCCAGACAGGTTGTGGAGTCTCCGTATTTCGAGATGGATGTTTAAAAGCCATTTAGATGTGGTCCTGAACAGCCTGTTCTAGGTGACCCTGTCTGAACAGGGGGTTGGACCAGATGACCTCCAGAGGTCCTTTCCAACCTCAGCCGTCCTGTGATGCTGGAAGGCCTTTCTCTTCTTTCACTGCAAGTATAAGAGAGACTTCAAATTGGCTCTGGTACATTCCACTGCTTGCCTCTGCATGACCTCATTATTTTAAAGTCTGTATTGCTTGTAATGTGAAAATACCAACAGCGTATTTTCCGGAAGACTTTTGGGGAGTGAAGGTAGTGAAGAACTTAATGTTCCTTAAAGGTCAAACTGAACATGCAAAAGTAACCAAGACATAAATGATACATGAAATCTACTAGAAGATAATTGACAAGAAACAATAAAGTATAAAATCAAGGGAAAGGACAAATGGAAACTTACACCTCTCACTCAGAAGCTTTTTAAAAGACAATTTTTCTCAGGTTGCAGCTTACAAACCCATGGGAGCAGATTTGAACTTTAACTCAGTGTATGGTTTTTTTCTGTTACTTCTCTTGTCAAGACTTGTGTATCACTATTTGTTGGTGATCTCACAGGTGTCAGAAAAGCAAAGGATTCTGCTTGTGCTCTGCTGAGAGATCAAGAACTGTCCTGATTGCCTTTTTTGTAAGGAGAAGAGCTTCAGGCGACTCATAGGAGATTTCTCTCTGCATGCTGAGGAAACTTTTGTTAATCTCAAAAGTATTTATTGCTGACATGAGTCTGGTTTTGCACTTTTTTCTTTATTTACAGTGAAGAATGCGAGACTTAAGGGCTCGAGCAACGAGCAGTCTGCTGCGGTTTCCAGAGGTGACTATTCAGGCACTTGGGGAAGATGAGATACGCCTGGATTCTGTGCTGTGCGGGAAGTTTTCTGGAGGTGAGCGTTTTCCTTTAGATTTGGTCTTGTAGAAATTGATTCTTGCCTGGAGGTTGCCTGAAGCACAGGGTTGTAGCATCAGCCATGCCTGGTTGGTGCTGTTAAGATGCATCAGGTTCTGAGAGTACGAACAGGATGTTTTAGCCATTAAAAATGCTAATGTTAGATCATTAATATTGTTAAACTTTGAAATGGCAACAGCCCACACCAATCTTGTGCTATTAAAATAATTTCCTTTAACATGCTGAGTCAGCGACCCCTCCCCAGTTCTTAATTAACATTGATTCGTACCAGCTTGAGCTCTAGGATCATCATAACATCACATGCAGTAACAATTCTTCTACAGTGTTAGAGAGGCAAAAGACCCTGCTTTGTCTTTTCTGTTTAGAATAAAATCAGAAGGGAGAGGGTAGCACTGCACATTGCTGCAGCCATATTTCAAAGGTATTAATGGGATGCAGATGGGTACCCAGTGAGAGTTGCTGAAAGTGGTTAAGCAGAGTAAGTAGCTGGCTTTCTAGGTGGTCTGAAGGTAGAGCTGGGTGCCTATGCATATGTCTAGGCTTCCGTTCAGACCAGGTAGAATTTATCTACCTGAGTGTAGGGGCAGTAATTGGATTAATACTTCTTTGAGCTTGAAGTAGTTTGGCGAAACAACATGCATTAAGTTCTTTCTGTGATCAGCACGTGTAAAAGTTTCAGTTTACTTATGCAGTGCTGTTTTAACCTCATTTCTTGTTGAAGTCTAAGTCCCTGCCCAGAGCAGTGAATTTAATAAAGTAGCAATGAAATGGTTTAGATTTGTTATATTTGAAGTAGGCTTTAAAACTTGTATTCCTGTGTGTATTTAGATGATTTCGAGCAAAGCCAAGCTGAATATGGTACAAAGGCTATGGATCAATATATCATGATATCCCAATCAATCAGAATTCTTCATTGCAGGAATGACAAATGCAAATAATAGGGTTGATAATTTTAAGATGTATTGCTTGAGGATTACAGTAGGTGATTTTAAATACTTGGCGAGAATTAGGTAAGTCGGTTTTCCTCTGTTCGGTCCGTGTCTTGAAGGACAGGGGCAGCGATAGTGCTCTCAGTTGTTTCAGTCTTTTGTTGGAGGTTTGCTTTCATCAGCTTTCTTTTCTCTCCCAGGGAGAAATGTCCTGGCCTGGCTGGCGTGTGGTCCTCAGCTTGAGGTAGTGAACTCTGTGACAGGAGAGCGGCTCTCTGCGTATCGTTTTGGTGGAGTAAATGAACAGCCCCCCACTGTTCGTGTGGTAAAGGAGTTTTCCTGGCAGAAGAGAACTGGACTGCTGGTTGGGTTGGAAGAATCAGAGGGAAGTGTGCTCTGTCTGTACGACCTTGCGATATCAAGAGTGGTTAAAGCAGTTGTTCTTCCGGGAAGGGTATGTACTTTTTGATCAGGGAAACAAAGCTTTTAAGGTGTTAGGTGCTGCATAACCAGGTTTCAAGAAAAGCTTTGGAGGCGTTTTTCCAATCTCGCGTCAACCATTATCTTTTGAGTTTACTAAAAGTAAAGCAAGTTTTCTTGTTTTATTGAAGAGAAAAGGCATAGAAAATAACATTTTTTCCTTTTTGCCACAGTGAAAAAGAAAAAACCACCACTCTCGAAAGTGTCTGTAACATACGTTTCTTAATGGTTATTTTCTGTCAGAAATGCTGTCTTTAAAATATCTCAAGCTTCCATAGTTTTGCCATAGAGGACTTAGGAACTTTCCCATGAATCTCAGACTCGCAAGTAGGTGACTTTAGAGCAGAACACATTTTTATACTGACTTAGGATAGGGAAAAAAAGCCTTCTGTGCATTACCTGACAGATTGTTGAAAGATTGTCTTTCAATCCACAGTTGTTGAATCTCTGCTTATTGAATACTCTGTTTGTGTAGATGGGATACACTGTTGTAATGTTACTAATTCGTTCTATTTTCTATGCCCCATAAACTCAAATGATTTAATCTCCGCTGGTCTCATTGTCTTAATGTAAACAAGGTCAGGATTAAGAGAAGATGAAGGTTCACTGTATTTTAGCATCTTAGAATCTGCAACAAAGAAAATATTAACTTCTTACTCAGCTTTCTATAACGTGATTTGGATTGACTTGCTAGAATCCAGGTGGAGTTTTGTTTGTAATGCTACAGAGTGATTACTGGTAGGAAGCATTCGTATTGTGGTAATTTCTACAGGTATGAGTTGGGTTGGTGCTCCATTGTGTTAGTTTCCTATCATCTTGATAAACCTTAGAGTTTAGAGGGAAAGGCAAGCTGTGTGCTCACATAAGCAAATAATCAATTAATAAATTATGTGACAGACGATATAGCTTTGCTACGTTTTGTTTCTTAAATCTAAGTAAGCTGGGTATTGGGAAAGGAAGGGTTAAGAAGGACCACGTCACCTACCAACTTGTGAGCAGTAGGAGAACTGGATTCGGTTTTGTCTTTAAGTCCGTTACATATGATAAAGTTTCTTGTATATAACTGTTTTTTTGTTTTTTTGTTTTCTTTGAGCTAATTATTTCTAAGTAGGAAATGGAAATTGGTAAGCTGTAGTAATAGAATGCACTAGTTAAGTGGAAGTTAATTCAGTTTAAAAAGTCTAGTAAATGGAAAGCAGGAGCGTATTTTTGTACAGGGGTTTTTTGGGGGTGTTTTTTTTTTTCTTTCTTTTTTCCTTTCTTTACTTCTTTTTTCATGATATAATTGGAAACAATGCTTTGTTTTGAAGTCGTCGTTTCTGACGCTTCACTTGGGAGTAATTTCTCTGTAGATTGTCAAACGGCTTAAACGTTCCCTTGTTGTTTGTAGGTAACAGCTATAGAACCCATAACTAATGATGGAGGAGCGAGCGTGAGCACTTGGCACCTGCATCAGAGTCTGCGATGGCTCTTTGGAGTGGCAGTGGTGGCTACAGACGTTGGCCATCTGCTTCTGGTTGACCTTTGTCTGGATGATTTGTCTTGCAGTCAGAATGAAATAGAAGCATCAGGTAAGCTTGCAGATTTTAAACTTGAATTTAAAAGTAAGGAAACTTGTATCTTTTAAATATCCCACTTTGAGAATACTAGTGTGTGGACATTTATGACTGGTGATTGCAGGTGGTGGTTTGACATAGTATAGTCCTGAACTGATTCAAAGTGGGAGGGAGAGGCTTAATACTCCTTCTAATGTTATAAATACCCTTCTCCCAGCCAGATCCCTCTATATTCCTGTGATCCTTGCCTGTGAGATGTAGGAATTTTGCTATCTGAGTCAGTGCAGCTGCCTGATAGGAAGTTTTATCAGAGGTGCCCTTGGGAAATCTCCACTTTGTGTACTCCGAGTGCACACATTGTTCTGGCTACTATAAGAGTGGTTTCAGGAGTTGACATCCCTTCAAATCACTTATTCAGGAGGCCCAAACTCCTGATTTACAGAATCAAGAAGAATCTGTCTGTGAGGGATTTTCCGGGTTTTGAAATGCACGTGAGAATTCCTGTCTGATCAGAGAGTTCTTCTGTTATTTGAAGATACCAACATGGAAATAGCAAAAGAAGTGTTGCATGAATGGGTAATATGCAAGGAACAGAAGAGTTAGATTACATGTGCTGTCACATTGGTGCTTAAAATGCAACTGCAGTGGCATAACACAATCATTTATTGTGTGGTTTTGTGTGTAGATCTAGAAGTTGTCACCAGAATTCCTCCTCAAGTTTTACGAAGAAGAGAAATTGTGACCGGAGAAGGGAGACATCTCTGTTTCGAATTACAAAATCCATCAGGAACAGCAATATCAACGCTGTGCTACATAAGCAGAAGCAATCAGCTTGCTGTGGGTTTTTCTGATGGCTACCTGTCGCTATGGAATATGAAAAGTTTGAAGAGGGAGTAAGTAGGCATTTACACTTTGCCATGCCTGGAGGTTCAGAAATCTCTAGTTTTTTGCTTTGGGAAGTGTTTTAGTGTAAAGAGAACATTTTCAGAGACTGAAATGGCAACTATACTTGTGAATGACAATTTTTCTTGGAACACTTGGAAATGAGAATAAGGGACATGTGAATTTATAAGCAATAGAAGAATTAAGAGATGATCTTAAATCTACCAATGGGCAACCTCACTCGAAATCTCATTTGTCCACTTAACCAAATGTGCAGTGACTCACCAGAAACTCTTGGATGCATCAGTAGACAGGGGAGGAATAAATAGGTAATGTAATGCTCATGTCAGAAGGGCAGAAGCATCTTCTGAGCAGAGCACCTTGCATCTTTATCCTCAAGGGACAGCAGGGCACACCTCCAGCTCAAACTAGTGAGACAAGGAAGCAACTACTTTGTGCGCAACAGTCAAGAGGTGAGGAAATTACTGTCCATCCAATGCAAAGATTGTGAAGGTGCAGACAAGGTTCAAAAGTCTGGATGAAAGATGCTTTCCACAGTCCAAGTAAAGAAAAGAGAAACTACTTCTGTTTGGCCCATTTTAAATGGGTTTAGAAGTTGTGCTGCATTTTTAGTTCGTTATTGAAGTAGGCTACCCCAACAGGATCAGTCTTTTGCCTGGCAGCTGAAGTAATCATTTATGTTCCTGCTCCTCAGGTAGAGGAGGACATAAACCCAGGTTTTTGCGTTGGATGGACAGTAATTTCCTCACCTCTTGACTGTTGCGCACAAAGTAGTTGCTTCCTTGTCTCACTAGTTTGAGCTGGAGGTGTGCCCTTCTGTCCCTTGAGGATAAAGATGCAAGGTGCTCTGCTCAGAAAATGCTTCTGCATCTTCTACAAAAGGTTAGGGCCAGTAGGCTCACCTTTTTTCTTTTTCTGTTTCAAAACCTGTAGGCACCACTCTCAGCTTGAAGGAGGAAGGATTCCTGTCTATGCTGTTACCTTTCAAGAGCCCGAGAATGATCCTCGCAATTGTTGCTACTTGTGGGCTGTTCAGTCTACACAAGAAAGGTGAATAAAACCTTACGATAAGCCACTGAATTAATACCTTTTTATATAGTTGTTTACTTACAGCTGCTACATGTATATCTGTTTGAATCTCCTTAGCTGTGCAGGAGATTCTCTCAGGTATGGGAGGTGTTCATCTTGCAATGCAATTTTCTCAGGGTTTAGGAGACGTGAACAGGGACCTACTAGTTCCTTCCTTCTGGAAAGAAGGCAGAGCAACAGTGGCTGTATTTTTGTGCTTGCATTCTTAAACGATTTCCTTTGTTTCTTGATGACAGTTTCACAATTTGTTTGAATTTCGCACCATGGTATGAAAACACCATTAAAAGTAGTTGAGGCTGCAGATCTAGAAGACTAAACATGCTGATACAGCAGCCTGCTGCCTCTGAAGGAGGAGATGACATTACTGCTGATTGCCTTGACCCAGCTTCAGCATTCCTTGGAACCTTTGTAAGCTGGTTCAACTCATGTGGCAGGAAACAATCCCTGTTGAGGAGAGAAGTCAGTGGTTTGCTGCTGGGCTGGTGAATCAAATCAGCATGTGGAAGGTGCAGTGTATGCAAGAGAGGGACTGGGGCTTTGGTGGGAAGGGAGAGGGAGAAAGCTCGCTCTCTCTCTCAGCATCGCCAAGCTATGTGATCAGCTCAGCTGTTCACAGAGTTGCAGTCTTGTAAAGTTTGACTTTAAGTCAGTTTTGATCACAAACTCTTCACTGTGAAGAACTGTTTCTGACACGTTTTGGTCCCTGCAATGTCTTAAAGCTTTCATATGGTATGACTAGCATTTGCCCCTGAAGCTGTTAGTGTCCGCATATCCTCCGATGGGTTTTAGTGGCTAAATGTGACCAATTGTCATGTTTTGGGAAGTGGTGTTTTTCTTTTTGGCAAGAGCACGCTATTAAGAAAACTTCAGTCTAGATGTAATGAAATGATAATGAAGACTGTAAAGAAGCTCTGTAATCAAATTTCATCATTTATACCTTTTTCAGTGAAGGTGATGTTGTGAGTTTACATCTGTTGCAGTTAGCATTTGGTGACAGAAAACGCTTGGCTTCAGGACAAGTCATGTATGAGGTAAGACATGCATGTGTGTGGAAAAATGAAAATAGTCCTTTTCTGAGTGAGAATTAGTGAAGTCGGAGGGGCTGCTGTTTACCCTCAGAATTCAGAGCTGACTGGAAAAGAAAAAAATATCTTTTTCTGAGTATTCTTGGGCATGGCCTTTGCCTGTACTTTTTGACGGGAAGCCATAACAATTTTATGCAGCTTTATGGCTTTATGCAGCGTCGTGTGTTCCAACTAGAGTCATCTGCAAAGAGCCTGAATAAATTTAATTGTGCAAGAGGAAACAGCCTTTAGAAATAAAATTGTTCTTAATTTAAACAGCAAATTAATGACATGTAGCTCAAGAAGACAGGGCTTTGAATTCCTTTGTGTAACCAAACTTTAGACCCAGAGAAGCTTCTTTCTGTCGACCTTTCTTAAGATACCATCTTGCCTCTCTCTTGCAATCTCTTTATTCATTTCTGATCTTTTTTTTGTATTCTTTTGAGCTCTGCCAGCTGGACTTGAAGTGAAATGTACCTCCAGTGTCTCTTTAGTGTTGATCCTGAAACTTTGTAGCTGGAAAGAGAACTCCTACTTTTTGTCTGGGTTACTCTTAAAGCCAGCAAAATATGTAAATGCAGTGAAGAATGGCATGGTTTGGTCAGAAGGGTATACATACATTTTTTAGAACTGGCTCCAAAGATGATGTGTTAAAAATATAAATGAGATATCATTATATCTCAGATATCTTAAAAGATAAGGTCTCTGTATACTGTATCAGTCTATTCCGCAGTATGCTTAAAACTCTTCCAAACTCTTTGAGGTGAAAGTAATCTTAATTCAGAGCAAATCTTTCCTCCTATTTTCATACATTCTCTAGCATGTTCTCAATAGTTATGGAATGAAATAAAAATGATTTTTTTATCACAGTACTCTTTTCTGTAGGGACTTTGTGTTACAATTTGAGACCTAATTCTCATGCATGTCAAATGTAGCTTCTGTTTACTACCAGAAATAAGCTCATGGGAAATATACACTATAATATGCATATTTTATTACATAGAGATAAATAGGTATTCTTTCCTATTAAGATATAATGTATGGTTTTATCTCAAAATTACTTTTTCTCTCTTCTGTTTTACCCCAGGGTTTGGAACACTGTGATGAAAGGTACAGTTTAGAGCTCACGGGTGGAGTGTTTCCCTTGAGAGGGCAGACCAGCAATGCTAAATTACTCAGCTGTCAGACCGTGGAAAAATTTCACAACCACGTTGGCAGAGAGGACAGTGTTAATGAAGGTTTGTTCTGATGTCTGTGTTTGCTTACTGTAAAAGAAAGGGTTTGGGAATCTAAGCAGTGAATGGTGTTCTGTACCCACAGTGTGCAGGTCTTAAATACCTGTATGGATTCTTTGTTAGGCTTATTGAAAACAAAAACCTGGGTGCTGAAGTCACATGGGACTTCGCTCAGGGAAAAAATGTTTTATTTTATGCTTGTTGACATGCTACAGCAATGTGTGTTAGGATCGGCAGACAACAACAAAAAGTGATGTGGGACGTGGAGAAATACCTGTGATTTTTCTGATCATTTCTAATTAGCTTTTATTCAGAACCTGCTCAATTGAAGTTGTAGCAAACATGAGCTCCTGTTGGGTGTGCGTTGAAGCTAGCAATGAAGCTGTCCTCTGAATCATGAAAAGAATTGATAATGTCAAAGGCAGTTTCAGCAGCTGACAAAACCGAAACAGCAAAGAAGTGCACAATGGAACATAGAAAAGTGTGTGAGGATCCCTAAACAGTAATAATGATGAATTCAACAGAGAGCAGAGAAACATTTTGCCAAACAAACTGCCTTCTGGTTCCTTACTCTGTGCGTGTACATGATCTACACATGCTTTGTTTACACCTGGAGAATGCATTCTCCTCTGAGCAGACAGACCGTGCTGCTTGTTGAGAGAAGTGGACAATAACATTGTGAATGCTTGAGGTTAAAATCTTTATTGCATTTTCCTCTTTCTTGCGTTTTGGTCTTTTTTTTATTTCTTTTGTGTGCTAATTCTGTTCTTTGATTCTGAATATGCTAGAAAGGAGTTGTTCTTAAAACTTCTAATTTAGTCAAATCTGAAAATTCAGAATGCCAACTGAGTGCTGAAAGTGCATACAATAATTATTTGTATGCTTTCTAAAAGTAGTGATGTATATGTTCCTAGCAAATTTTATTGCTAAGCTATTCATCCAGCCTTGATCAACTCTTAACCTATGGAAATTAGAATAATCTAAAAAGTATGTATTTGGTTTGGCTTAGAACTATACCACTTGAAGCAGAAAAAGGGGCAGTATGACTGAAACCTATCACAGAGGTGTTGCTATTCCATACTTTTTCTTTTTTTTTTTTTAATTATTCTTAGGAAGTGTTGTGTTTCATGAGTGATATAACAGAATTAAGCCCAAATAGAAAGTGGTATGTAAAAAATGCCAGCTGTATCATCTTTTCTACAAATAAGAAACAATGTCTTGTCTTTTACAGTAATATCTTCTGACACTAGTGTATCAATCTTCAGCTGGCAAGTGAACATCTATGGTCAGGCAAAACCATCTACCTATTTGGGTGTATTTGACATTAATCGCTGGTACCATGCTCAAATGCCAGATTCACTAAGGTAGATTTTTATGTAGTGCTTTTCAGTATCCCAACAAATAATTCATTGGAAAGTCAGCATTTCGCTTATGCATTTGTTTTCTTTAAGGCCAGAAGAATTCCTTCACGATTGCCCCTACTTTGCATTGTGGTCACTGGATTCTGTAATAAGCATAACTTCTCCAAACCTCATTTTGGATATTCTGGTACATGAGCGGAGTCTAAGTCGGGGAGTTTCTCCTTCTTGTCCACCACCAGAGCAGTTTTTTCATCCAGGCAACTATAATTTTGGTATGTATTTCACAGCTTTTGATAGCAATAAGCTAAAATAGAGGTCAAGTGCCACTTACTGGTTCTCCTGTTTGTTGTTGGTGGCTCAAAAGCAAAGCAAACCAGAGAACACCAAACCCCCACCAACCCAATAACTAAAAATATTCAATACCTTGTTAGTTATGTTGTCCTAACAAGGTATTGAATATTGTGAAACATCTCTGACAGTCTGCTGAGTTTTGGGGTTTGGTGCTTTTGTAATGTAGTCTGGGAAGTGGTGATGGTCTCCAAATGAAATGACTTTGAACTGAAGCTGAAAGCACAGCACCTCGATAGCACCAGAGATAAAATTTCTACAGGCAGTAATTACGTAGTAGAAAAAGCTTGTAAGAGATCTATGAGGAAAATGGGTGCTCAGTTGTATCTTTGCAGGTACTGTTATTTAAAACGTGTAAACTGCTCGTAACAGGAGGCTATCAAATGCTCATTGTTTCTGCAGATGGTACGTGCTTGCTGAAGTCTGGAGTTGTTCATATGACTTGCACCGGCTTCCAGAAGGAGGTGATCTTTTCCTGTATCTTTATTGAGATGTACCTTTCCTAGGTTTTCTAGTGCGCTGCTTTCAGTGCCAGAGACCGCTTTCTGCTCATCCTGGCCATGCACATGCATCATTGCAAGTGTATCCTGCCGTGGCAATGTTTTAGGTCCCCTCTTGGGCCTGTAAAACTACTGTTGCCTCCTGTTGAAGCACGAGCAGGGATTGAAGGTCCAGAAAGAAGCACAGTGTTGCTCGCGAAGCAAGAACACAAATGTTGTGGAAGTCAGGGCAAGGGGTTACCTCTTTATCACCCAACTGTCGAAGTGCCTGCATAGTCTTGAGACAGGATTTTGATCCCTGATTAGCTTGAAAAAGGAGGACAGAATGGAGAAAATGAAAAATGATTTAACTCTTTAAGAAGAAATCAATGTTTTGTCTCACTGACTTGGCTAAATTATAGCTTCTGAGACACTGTGCAGATTGTGGCCAATAATTGAATTAAGTTTCTGAAACTGAATCAAGTTTGAGCTCACTAAATATTTCCAAACCTAAGGAAGTTTTTTCCAGAGTGTGATTTCAAGGCGTGTGTTAGTTTTAGCTAGCAATGAACATTGTGTCAGTGTTTGGGGAAAAGGGAAGCGCTGTGTCCTGACAGAAGCTAGGAAATAATTCAGCATTGCAGGGGCTGGTGTTCTGTATTACACGATTTCTTTTTATAAACTGGAACTGTTAGTTTGCTGCTGTCTTTAATACTACAGAGGAATGCATGCTTATTCAGACTGGTAACCTAAAGTATGTTACTGACACAAGCTTTCTGACAGTTGAAGGGAACATTTGTATTACTTCTCCTAGTGGTTTTCCAGAACCTTAGTGATTGAATAATAATGCTGTCTTAACCTGTAGTTTTGACTGACTTTTCAGACCTTGAATTTTTTGAAGAAATCTGGCCCTTCAGTAAGTGAAGCCATTCACGATAGCTACAGTCGGTGTCTTGCAGCTGGCCTGCTGTCTCCAAGACTAGCGGATGTCCAGCCCTCGAGTTTGAGTCAGGTGAGTGCATATGAGGGAATCAAGGGGGAAATACACCCATCTTATCTGTTAGGGCTGTAGGGGCTACAAGACATGATAATGTGATTTTCATGTTATGTGCAAGTCACATTGAAATGCAGGTGTTGGCTTAGTTATCACAAGTACTGGTATTCTCAGATCCAGATGACTGAGTTTGACTGGGAACAGCCCCCACAGTCTTGTCGTTAGAGACCCATCTATTAATTCTGTGCCAAAGTTAGTCACGTGCAACATTAGGCATCTTTCCCTTGGAATAACCTTTTGAATGTGTTTATAAAAAAACAAACTAACAAAAATAAAATTTTATGAAGGATCATTTCACCGTGAAGGAGTATCAGAACACCAGCTGAAATAAGCTACTACTTAATCTTGCATGTCTATGCATACCTGTGTGTAGACATCCTTGAGATGGGTTCCTTCTCAAGGATTGCCACTATATTATTATACAGTGTTTCAACAGGCTAAAATTTAAACCTATTACAATTTAATTATTGAAATTCTGTCATTTTAGAAAATTATAACTTAATGTTTTAGATGCCAGAACCGCTTCATGTCTTCATATTGTGAAAAGCTGCTTGACCTTACCTCGACTGTTTCCGCGCGAACATTTCTTCAGTCCCTTTCATGCTTTCCTGATGGCAAACTTACTGCACAATATGTGTAAAGAGTATTAGGAGAGGATGTTACTGAAAAGAGTTAATTGGATCTCAGTGTATTAAGACCACAATGCAGAGGCATGCAAAGAAAGATTAGAATTAGCCTTCAGTAAATTGATATGTCAGGAAAACTGCAATGTGTTCCTCAGAGCAAGAAGCAGTCCTGCCTGTGGCTGGAATTAAGCAAAAGAATGTGGCATTATTAACACATCTACTAATTGACTTTGTGATGTCTGAATGAGTACATGAGTAGAAGCAAACACTTAGTCTTGATGGTTCAGGTACTGAAAGTGCATAAGATTCTCATTTTACATTGTCTTTTGTGTTTAGGAGGAACAGTTACAAGCAGTATTGTCAGCTGCTGTCCACACAGGTTCTTTAGAGCTTCTGACTGGATGCATTAAACATTGGACATCTGAAGGTAATACTACTTGCATTGCCTTTATGTTATATATTTTTTGTCTTGAGATCGTGGATTCATTTCTGTTTTGTTTTCTTTTTTTTACAGAGCAGCCAAATTCTGCTGCTAATTTACGGTTTGTTCTTGAGTGGACGTGGAACAAAGTGATCTATGCAAAACACGAATTTGACCAAATAGGTGAGTACCAGTGTAGTCATTGTGCACACAGAAAGTCGTTGTTTCTACTTGAGCTTATTCAGTCAATCTAACGGTTTGACATTTCTTCTTGAAAAGGCATTCCTCTGTTTGATGGCTCTTGCAACTTCATTGATCCACAGACATTACAGTCTCTTCAGCACTGCCAGTTGCTTCTGAGCAACCTTAGCACAATCTTAAACTGTTTTCTAAGAGAAGCACAGGAGCTTACGGAAAAAGGTTTGTAAGAGTGTCACGAAATCTTTGGTATGTTTTACTACAGTTTGGAATTAGGCTTGGGCTGTAATTGTGGAGACATGAGCTTTCAGTGCTTTTGATGATTGGAAGACTGTCCAATTTAACTGGGAGGAGAGCCTTAAATCTGAGAAGTGTGGACTACATCTTAAGATGCATTGATGTCAGGGAAATAGTTTGTTGTAGACTTCAGGCAAGGGGGTATGCGAGGCTGTATTCAGCAAGAAGCTTTATAAGCAGCAGGCTTGAATTTACAGCATTTGAATGTGGTAATGCTGAAAATCTTCTCCTTAATTCTTAGCTAGCTATTGATAATTGCATGCAAATTACTAAAAACCATGATGGAAGCATAAACAAGTAACTCGTAATGTAGGTTACTTGAGTTTCTGTTGCTTTTTATATTACAAATTCTTCTGGGCAGAGTGAGGAAAAATAGAATATCCCGTTGCTATTGTAAAAATCTCTGCTACGTGAAAAAGAGATGCCTCATTCATGAATGTATTCAATAGTTCAGGCTTTATTTTTATTTTTTATCTTTAGTGAATCAGTTGCTTTGTAGGACTTGCTTTTTGCTTTGGTGGTTGTTGTGGGTTTTTTTGGTCAAATACAAACGTGAAAAATACAAAGACATTTTTAGACTTTCCGTTGGTCTGATGAAGGGTGTTTTGTCAGAACGAAAGGAATTTCATAGCAAATATCATGTTATGCCTTTTTTCAGGTTACGCAGGCTTGAGAAATAAGCAGGTGGTAACCAGCCTCATTTCTTTGTATGCACAAGTGGTCATCTGGTTCTGTCGATCCAGTCTCCTCCCAGAGGGTTTATGTAAGTTTCAAGTGTAATAACGCTTGTTACAAGGAGAGTGTCCGCTAAGTAATTCCTGTCACCACATTCTTAGTTGTGCTTGTGCTTGCATCTCTTAGCAAAGTCAGAAGCAGGATTGGCTTCTTTCAGAGTTGGAGGCTTGCCTGTGCTTCTTGATTCTTAGCTTGTATTATCTTGTGTCTTTTGAGTCAAAAATTTTAGTTTAAAAATGTGATACTATTTCTTTAACTTGCTTTTACTTTATTGCCTGTAGATGATGATATGCATTTGTCTAGACCTTTCTACAACTATCCTCTGATTCAGAGATACTATACTGGCCATCGACAGAAACTTGAGCGTTTATCAGGGTAAGGCTTATGGGAAATCTCTAGCACACTTCCACTGCAAATTCAGAAGTGGAAGTGAATGGCCTTTTACAGCAACAGCTTTATTTGTTAAGCTCAGTGCATTGGCCGGCAATGCTCTGAACTTGAGTGATGCGTGTGTTCTGTGGGACACAGGTTACTTTCTTGTGTTAAATGTTTATGTATAGGTCTGCTTAGTGCCATTTGTTGGTATTGTCCGTTCTTGAGCGTACTTAGTGCGTTGGCTTATCTGTACAACTTCTTACTACTGAAAAGAGCCACGCGATTAGGATAGGATCAGTCACCTCCAGTTCAGCAAAGTGCAGCTTTCGCAGAGCAATTGGGCACAGAAGAAAGCATGGTTCTGGTTTTGGATTTAAACAAATTAAAAAATCTTCTCTCTTGTTGGCTAGTAACAGAAGGTAATAATTGTTCTGGCCTAAGTCTCCTACTCACAAGGACGTTTGTGTAATTTGGTAAGATAGTGACAGTTACGTGTAGCTGGCACACCTAGCACTCTAGTGGCTGTTGGATAAAATTCACTTCCTCATGTGAACTCTCTGTTGTGGACTAGCTTACTAGCCCATAGGTGATATCCCTTGGATTAGGTGATAGGAGATTCTTCTTTGGAAATTGTACTGAAAACTGACTAAAGATCCAAAGAAGCTTAGTCCATGGTGTTGTGAACCAGATGCTGCAAGATGAGCCAAGGTGGAAGCTGCAGGGTGTTAGGTATTGGAAGTTCATCTCACTTGGCTATCTTGTCAAGAAACTTGCAGACAGGCTCATGTGTTGCTCACAAGCATACAACCTGTGGTGTGCTTTTGCTGCTTTTTATCGTCGGGAAATGACGGGGTAGGTCACAGTCAGCAGAAGACTGTGATGGACTTTCGAAGACCATTCAGCCATCCGTAATTGCAGTGGTGTGTGCAGAGAAACATAAAAGATACCTAAAATGCTGCTAAAATTTACCCATATGCTCAGCTTTGTGGCAGTCACTTTTATTTCTGTAACCAAAGTGAGATGCTGAGAACCAAATCTGAAGTTTCCATTATGCTTTCTCTCACCTGTGTAATGGAACATTTCAACTCGTGCCACTGGATCTGTGGTGAGGAATAGTTCTAGTACTTTGGTGCTGTTGTGTTTCCTCTGTTAGACAGGATGAGCGTGGTTATTTCTGACACGTTAAAAACTTTGTTTTCCTTGGTAATGCAAGTAATACAACAAAAGTTTTTCATCTGAGTCAGAAATGTTTCATGTGCCTTTCAAGCCATACTCAGGCCTCTGTATGTTTGTTACTTTCTTTGACTTATGGGAGCTTTTGCTTTGTGTTGACTGGAGGAAATTCTTACACTGAGTGGGTGTACTTGGTCTTTGTCTCTCTCCAAATCCTTGCTACCTTTTGTTGCAGAGGAAAATGGGATTCTGACTGCTTGATGATTGATGGAATGGTTTCCCAGTTAGGAGACCAAGTTGAGAAGCTGTGGCGGAGAGATGAAGGAGGAACTGGGAAATACCCACCCGCTAGTTTACATGTAGGTGTTACGGTCACTGAAAACAGCAGCAACAACAACAACAACAAACCCCCACCCAAAAGCCAGTGATTGCTGAAAGTCAGGAGCTTTTTAATAACTTGTAACTTTCCCTTTCAGGCCCTGCTGGATCTCTATTTGCTAGAAAGCATTGAAGAAAGCTACAAACATGCCATTGTATCCTTTCTAGTAATTCTTACTGCACCTTCAGTATATGCACATTTGTAGCTTTTCTGCGATGAGAAAGCAGGTTTACTAAGAAATGTTAAAGACAAAACCCTCCCTTAGTTTTTCTCAAAATGGAACCCAGTTTTTATCTTGCTTAAGCACCTCTATCTCTGGCAAATAACTCCTCACTGGAACAATGAACAACACTGTGCTGCTTCAGAGCAGAAGTTTTCGTAACAGTGGTTTACCAGTGCCTGAATTTTGCCAAAACCATCCCTTTTGCAGCCTGAGTTGACAACTGAAATTTTAAATACTTGAAGTGATTGTTTTGGAACACCTTGCAGAAATCAAAGAGTGTTTCTTTTGGGCTATTCATTTAGAGTGCAATTTTGTGGTTACAACCCGAGTACCTTCAGGTGATAATGGCTTAAATTGGCAAGAGTAAAACATTGGTATTTTCTGCTTCCCACCACTTTTGAATACTTAATTCATGATTTCTTTTCTAAATGCAGTCTGTTGTGCCTTACAAATTCATTTGCCTTAATTAGATACTTGATGTCAGACAATTTACTTGCTGCTAGATATCATGCATTCCTTTCCAAATAAAACAGAGACTTCAATTGACTCCTTCCCTACGGCCTTTGGTATCCCTTGGGGTCTTGTGAAGCTTATTCAAGGTTATTGGCTTCTAGATCACAACGATTACGAAGTAAGTATGGTACAGATTGGGTACTAAAACCTTGGAAGTGGATTTGTAATACTGCTACGACATCGTCAGCAGTAAGTTGTGATTTGAAATTCAGTTTTAACTACTTTGTCAGGAAATGGATTAACACAAAGAAGAAATCAGGTTTCATAATGCTTTATAATGGCATTTTAATTTTCAGAGCCATCGTTTAGGTGGTTCTCAGCATACCAGTTGAGCGCTTCCTCAGAGACAATGGTTTAGGTTCCCTCGATAGGTGAACTATGATTCCAGCAGCAAGCTTTGAGACATAAGGATGCAAAAGTGACTTTTCAACCTAATTCATGTCCTTTCTGATGCTTAAGGTTGTTCTTTATGATGTTAATAGAATCTCTTTGTCTGACAGAATAATATACTATTTAGTAACGTGTTTATAAGGAGTGCTGTTTGTACACAGAGGGGTGATTAACCTATTGAAGTGTGAATTACTCCTCTGACAACACTCGCTTTGTTCTGTGTGGCTAAATGACTTTGTCAGTTTGTTCATCTAAGTTTATTTAACACACCTTCACCCTTACTTAAGAAACTTTTGAACATCTTTGTTGCATGTGTGGCTGTATATATCGTAATACACCTGATCTCCAACGTCTACAGAATTCCCTGGCCCTGCTCTTTCATCCAGCTACAATCAAAACTGTGTCATGGCAACACAGGAGGATTATTCAAGCCCTCATGAGCCAAGGAGAGCATAGGCGAGCCCTCAGATACTTACAGATGATGAAGCCATCAATGTCAAGCAGTAGCGAAGTGCGGCTTTTCCTCACCGTGTTGTTGTCCAATAGGTAAAGGAGCCTGTCCCACCATTCTGGCACTCAAGTACTGTGAAAGGTGGAGAACAAGCAGCACAGATCACCAGCCCCTGTATTTCCTTTAAGCTTTGAATATAGCAGTTTGGGGCATTTTTTGGTTATGCTATTAGTATTCCTTTGCATCTCAACAACGTGAGTTACTGGTATTCCTTTATATCTCAACAAAATGAATTGCAGGTGCATGGTGGAGGCTTGGGGTCTGTTGCACCAACACACCACTAAGTTAAATACGGAAGAGCTGTTAAAGCACATGTATGAGCTCTGCCAGGAGATGGGACTAATGGAAGACTTGCTGAAGCTGCCTTTCACAGACACTGAACAAGTAAGTGTGGACAAGAAAAGAAATCTTAACTGGAAAGGGAAGAGGCAGAAGCACAGTAGATTTTTACAATGTGTTCTCTTCCACAGGAGTGTCTGGAGAAGTTTCTACAGACCAATGCTGGTGTTCAGAATCATGAATTTCTTCTAGTCCACCGTCTGCAGCGTTCCAATTATATCCCAGCACTGCAGTTGAATCAGTCAATGAAGGTTAATCTTGTGGTAAGCATAAGAGTTGTGTGGGGTGTGCAAGTTCCTGTTAGGTGTACTCACTGGTTTAGATTTTAATCAATAAAAATCCTGCTTTGTTTTTATCATTCAGTTGTTCAGGTACATATGTTTTGTATGCTTCAGATTATTGAAAGTCTGTTGTGCTACTCATTTCTGTGGAATAAAGGGTATGTTCTATGTCATCTCTTGTATCTTGCATGCAACTTCATTTTTCTAGCTGAGAGCAGTCTGGATGCCAATCTACAGATAAAACTGGCATGGTGTTTTTATTTCCTCAAGTTATACCCTATCTGTAGAGGAAATTTATTCAGTAATAAGAAATATCACAGATAATGCTGTGCAATGAAATTCTTGTAATTAGTTAATGTTTTGCTTTATGCTTTTCGTTCATCAGGGTGATCATGATCCTCGCTTGACAGAGAGAGCAGTTGCCAGAAATTCTATATTAGACCACTATGGCAAGATCCTTCCTAGAGTTCAAAGGAAGCTGGCTGTAGAGAGGGCCAAGCCCCACCATCTGCCTTCATCAGTATTAAGAGAAGGTAATTTTTAGGGGGCAAATATACTGGACAAGTAACCATTGCTTTCATTCCACAAGGGTGATCTTTTTTCCCCTCTTACTTTACAGTTGCAAGACCAAAGCCGTTATCAACAGTAGCAAGACAAGCTAATGCAGGAAATGTGCATACAAGAGCAACTTTCATCAGTAATGTATTGTCCAAAATTGGAGAAGTGTGGGTAGGAAATGAGCAGAAAACCAGTTTCTCACAATATGATAGGTAAGCAGCCTTTAAATAACGTTTCATCTTGAGCTACATGTTTGGGAAGAGAGAGAGAAAAAAATCCATGTCAATTATGTTAGTGTTTTGGAGAGAAGGTGACCTTAAGAAAGCTTTGTCTGGGTTTTTTGCACATACAGTATGTAACATTGAAGAGTCAATACCCTCATCAGTTACATTTTCCTTGTAATTCTAGCCCTAGAGCTACAGAACCACCAGCACATCCTCTCCCTGCTGCAGAGCTGCCCGATGCATTTGTTGGGACACCAGTTACAAAATTCTCACAGAAACGTTCCAGGTATAGTACATTTCCAGAACGGGTATTTCTTCAAAGGTGTTCCTACTCATAAATACACATATATATATGTGTGTGAGAGTGTGTGTGTGTGTGTGTATTCTTTCTGTCTTTGCAGTGTTCTCTTTGCATTGAGTTTTGTACCTGTTAAAGAAAAGGTCAACTTAGGGGGACACAATGAGAAGTGGAGAATTCAGAGTGGTCCCAGCATTGACGTGTAGATGAATCCCCTTCTGACATGAGCATTACATCACTTGTGCAACTTAAAATTGGGTTATTCTTGTCTCAGAGGCAGAGATTTAGGACATTAAAGTACAAATGATGAAGAAACCAAGTGTAAGGTCCTACACCTGGGTCAGGGCACTGCTACAGGTTGGGTGGAGAAAAGATTCAGAGCAGCCCTGCAGAGAAGGACTTGGGGGTGTTGGTTGATGAGAAGCTTAACATGAGCCGGCAGTGTGCGCTTGCAGCCCAGAAAGCCAACCGTATCCTGGACTGCATCAAAAGAAGCGTGACCAGCAGGTCGAAGGAGCTGCTCCTGCCCCTCTACTCTGCTCTCGTGCGACCTCACTTGGAGTATTGTGTACAGTTCTGGTGTCCTCAACATAAAAAGGACATGGAGCTGTTGGCGCAAGTCCAGGGGAGGGCCACGAGGATGATAAGAGGGCTGGAGCACCTCCCGTATGAAGACAGGCTGAGAAAGTTGGGCCTGTTCAGCCTGGAGAAGAGAAGGCTGCATGGAGACCTCATAGCAGCCTTCCAGTATCTGAAGGGGGTCTATAAGGATGCCTGAGAGGGACTCTTCATCAGGGACTGTAGTGGTAGGACAAGGGGTAATGGGTTCAAACTTCAACAGGGGAAGTTTAGATTAGATATAAGGAAGAAGTTCTTTACAGTGAGGGTGGTGAAGCACTGGAACGGGTTGCCCAGGGAGGTTGTGAATGCTCCATCCCTGGCAGTGTTCAAGGCCAGGCTGGACAGAGCCTTGGACCACATGGTTTAGGGCAAGGTGTCCCTGCCCATGGCAGGGGGGTTGGAACTAGATGGTCTTAAGGTCCTTTCCAACCCTTATTATTCTATGATTCTATGATTCTAAGTTATTTCTTGTTCAGTGAGTGTTTTTGTCAGGTATCATCTCAGATTGCTTGAACACAGGGTCTTTTTCATGCATTTGTTTATGTTCCTATTTGAAATTGTGCATCTTAACAGATTGCTGGACTTGGTGGTTCGTCCTGTTCCTTCATGTTCTGCAGCGCAGGGTGGTGGCTGGCAGTCACCATGCAGAGATTCTACTCCATTCATGGCATCCAGCCCACTGAATTCAAATCCGCATGGTTCCGTCTCACAGAAGAAGTTTTTGAGAGCATCGGAGCTGAATTTGCTAGAGACTCCTCTGGTGGTTAAGGTTTGTGTTCTATAAAGCCAGTAACAACCAACCAAGCCAAAAGAATGTCAACTTTGTTTAAAATGAGCCCACTAAAGTATTAACAAAGACAAACACTGCTGGATTCAAGTTGTGGAATCTTTTCAGCATGCGTGTGGTTATTGTACATTCAGTCCTTTTGGAAGCAGTATGCTGGGAATAGTCTTGAATATGGGAAGCTTAGTTCCAAGTTAGTTGCAGTATGCACAATGTCCCATAGGTTTGTGTAATCCGCTTGCTTTCATTGCATGGATCCAAGTAAGTTAAAATTGGACTTTGCAGTATACTTAGATCCTTAAAGGTGCAATTTCTGGCTTAACCATCTCATCATTTAAGTGCTCAATAGCTCTGTATAGTTTGACGTACAAGCAAGATGCATTTGCTTCAGTTTCCTAATCCAGTTCTGTGAATGACAACTAAGTGGTGTCAGTTAGGTGATGTTAGTGTATGTCCAGTTCGGTGATGGCTTTTTGCAGTAATTTTATCCATTAGTTGTTTAATTGTGTTCCCATTCGCAGCCATCACAATCTTATAATGCAAAGAAATAACACTTGACCTGTCATTTTGGTGCTGATCTTTTTGCCATTGCCTGCTTGAACAAAGCAATTGCGATGTCTCCGAGTTCTATTTTCTTCTTCTTAAATATTGTCCATATCATGAAGCTGATTTCATTATCCTCCTTTTCACCCCTGTAAAACCTTTTCTGAGCTGAGGTCATGAACGCTTCTAGAAGAAGAGGTGGAGGTATTTTTACAGCAGTGACATTTAATTTAGTCTGGTGCGCAGATTGATTAATGAGTGAAAAAATCAGCTGTTGCTTTGCTGATTGCCATTGCACATGGCCGTGTGTTCAGTCCCTGCATCTGGGCTAACATTTGAAGTTATTGTATGCTTTGGGAAGAGCATTGTAGAAATTGCAAAAATCACTGGGGTGGGAGAGAAGATGCCAAACAAGAAGATGCCATATCCCTGTTCTTCAGGAATTTGAAAGGTAACATTTTATACTGGCTTCTTTTTTTTTAAAAGAAGAAAAAAACCAAAAGGAAAGCCAAAAAAACATAGAAAGCATGTGTTTTTATCCGTGAGTTTTTTGTACCTTTGGAAAAAGAGCAGTGCAGAAGTAAAACTTTGTGCTCTCTGCTGCTACAATCTCAGGTTGTACTTAAAATTAATTGATTTGACAAGTGCAGTCCTCTGTTTTGAAATTGAACTGAATTTAAACTAAATGTTTTTCTTTCTTTTCTTAGAGAGCTAAAGATTTGGCCATGTCTGCTTCTGGCTTTCCTGGGTTTACTCCTCAATCTATCCTCAGATCCAGCCTTCGCACCACACCCCTAGCAACTCCCTCTGCATCTCCAGGACGATCAGTTACTCCTCCTCTGCGAGCAAAGGAACCTAGAATATCCTTCAGGGAAGAGGGCTCGAGTGCACAATGGGCTGTTGGGGTAAGCTGGGCTGTAGTTAGTGATTTTTACAGTTAAAGGCTTTCTAGACTGTGATTTGCTTTAGCTCTTCTTGAAGTTTGCTAAAACTCCTTAGATTGAGAATTGGAATTGCAAATCAGAGCAGCAGACTTGAATTTGGTCCAGGAAGGTTACGTTAGACCATCTCTAGCATCACGTGCCTGCAGGAACATGATTCGTAGCAAATGTCATGGACCTTGGTGGTTTTTACTCCAGAGCTCTTAGGAGCTGTGATTGTTCCAGTTTCCCACTGTACCTTTTCAAATGGTGGTACAGCAGGAAGGTGAGGAACAGATCGAGCCAGTTCTTTGGGTTTGTCGAGCTTTGGGAATTAAACATCTTGGAAAGCAGCAGAAGTCATGAGCTGCATATACTTTCAGTCTTTCTTTTTGCCAGGCTGAGTTTACTCAGTCATGGTAAGAGCAGACTCCTGCTGAAGAGCTGTACTATTGGCTGTTCTCTAGCCCAAAAGCTCTTGGATTTACCTCTCACCTTGCACCATGGACAGCATTTGTAGAGTTCTCCCTCTGGAAGCTGTCCACTTCTACTGCTCCTTTTGTTCTGCCAGTTGGATTCCCTGATTCAGCTCATCATATAGTTGTTGAAGGAACTTACCAAAATCAGGGGCTCAACAGGGGCATGTTCTAGTATATACATGTATAAGCTTTCCATACATGTACTAACAAATTGTTATCATCTGGTTTTGTTAGACATTTTCTTGCCTGTTGCAAAGAGCTACTTACTTCTAACAAGACACTCACTTACTTAGGTTCTCATGGCTTTGGGATGTGGGATAATACTGTAGAGAAGATGATAATAGCCTTGGGAATAGATATATCACTTAAGTAAGGAAATGGATAATTTGTAATGGGAAGCAGGAAGCAGGGACACGAGGCAGTCACAAAGCTTCTGGGGTCATTCATGTAGCAGTACAGTGAAGGTTTTTCTGCTTTCTTTGTAACTGGTGCTTACTGATTTATATGTGCACATTGGGTTTTGGCTTGTCCACCTTCACTGAATTTAGGACAAACTACTTGCAGCTTTCTTGTTCATAGATATGTAAGCATGAAAGGAAGTTTTTGCAGACAGGTCTTTCCTAAATTGAGTTTTGAAGGATGGCACGTCGCTATAAAGTGACACTTCAGCAACTTTTGGCAAGGCAGGAGGCAAGAAAAGCAGATTCCATGGAGACTGCTGTGGAGTGGCTTCTTCCTTCTGCCACCGCTGGCTAGCACTATGACTAGAGGCTCGGGCAAAGATCTTTATACACTGATTAAATTCTCTTGACCGTATTTCTTTTTGTAGGTAAAGTTTTCTAAAAATTTTTTTCATATTTGCAGGAGATTTATTTAAATGTAGGTACAAAAGTTATAAGCACCTGTTTTATATAAAAGCCATGCTCTCTCCATAAAACCGCCTGGTTTTAAGAAACGGCTATTTGAGCCCTGTTTGAAGTTAGTCTGTTTGGTATTTAATAATGCATTAACAGACATTTTTTAACTTTAGGTTATTGAAGAGAGTGCAGTCAAGGCCCAAAGCTCAGAAGACACACCTGAAACATCACCATAAAACGAACTACATCCATAAGGTAAGGTAATCTTCAGTACAGCTATGACACTAGAGAGCAACAGTTTGCATGTGATTTCCCTGATAACAAAGATGCTGAATGTCATGCACTTCAGGGAGATGGAGAGCTTTTTATATCTCAGAGTAAGTTTCAGAGCTTTTAGAAGCTTTACCGGTACAAAAAAAAAAAAAAAAGTGCCTCTGCACAGGAACAGAATTTAACCAGCTGCGGTCATACTGACATCCCCTACTCTTTGGGCTTTCTCTTCTCTCTTTTTTTAGTACAGCTCGCTACAGGTAAGCTAGTAAGGATGAAAGTCAGCACACCTTAAGACAACAGCACAGAGGCAGCTCATCTTTATTATAACCCAGGATAAGACAACAAAACTATTCCTTTAAACTGAGAAATCACTCCTCCTCCTTTATTTCACCATGGCCATGAAGGCGTTAAAAGGAAGACCACCACAAAGTCATAGCAACCATCCCAAACAAGCAGGAAGACTAACTAGTGGTTTCATCTGCTAAGGCACTTGTTAGCTGGGGCCCACCTGCTTTTAGTAGTGGTGGAATGGGGTGAAGGAAGAAGGCTGTTTAATGGTGAAGCAGATGCTATAGCAGTTCCATTATGTAGTAACTTAAAGCTCAGATGGAAGAGATCAAACAACATTTTAGACCTAGCACCCAGTAATAGGCTTGTGAATTAAAACTCAATAGCCTCTATGGGTTTGTTCACTATAGCAAATAGTATTATAACTTTAAACTCATTTTTAATTCTGTTTCTGCTGTAAACAATAGCACAGTATAACTATTTTATGATTAGGCTTCTGCAGCCAAATGAGCTTTATTGGAGCTAGACTCAGGAAAGGTGTTAGTTCATACAGTTATGTTTTGAGTTCAGACTTCAGGCTTGCTAATAACGGAGAACTCAATACCATGTTTGTTGAGGCGATCAATCAGCTTTGTTTTGCAGAAAGCAGCTCCTGGAGAATATACACCACCCCTGTTAATGAAAATAAAAACATTAGTGGTAAAAAGAGATTGAGTGACACCTTTTTTATAACTCAAAGGTACGTTCCTGCCTAAGAAAAAGCCACTCTGTCCCACAGGAAAGCCTGTGAAGAATTGGGCAAACTGGGCAATTCATAGGTTCATTTCTGGATCTAGCAAACTTAATATTGACGCAACACATGCTGCAAAAGCACTACTAAAAACCTACGAACTACATCCTTTTGAATTGAAAGGCAGATGAAGAATAAGTGGCTTTAAATCAGCTCATGGTGAAGTATCTCTCTTGCACAGCCATTTGGGTGAGTTAACACAGAAATCTACAGGGTTACGAGATCTGGGTTTTCAAAGAGAAACAAGTGCACACAGTAGCTTTAAGGGAGATCAAGCTGCTCTGCATGGGAAAGTACTTACTGTTTAGGCAGACAAGTTGCATCTTCCAGAAGAGACATGGCTGCTTGAACCATTGCAATTGGTGTAGCAATATAGCCAGGCTCTGACAAAAACAAAACAGAAACCAACCACCAACTACGTACAGCATGTTGAAGTGTAGAATTTAATCTTGCTCTTACCTACAGCCTGCTGAAGAATAATCTCTTTGGCAATGAAACAGCCTTCAGCATTTAAGATCAGCTTTTCTACATGGTAATCTTCCCAAGTAGCTGGTGAAGTCCTTAAGATCTAAGCTGGACAAATATGTTTAACATACAGGCCTATACTGACACAACCACCACAAGCGATCACCTCATGGTGACAGAGCGCTCTCCATTACAGGAAGAGCTTTTCCCAGCCTCTGCTTGGAATTCAGACCTTTGCTGCAGCTACACCATTAGTTATTTTAAGAAGCTATGCTTTATTAACTCCTTTCTGAGTGTACGTTCTTGCTGTCTCCAAACTTTACTTCTGGTGTCATCTAACCCCAAAAGAATCATCTGAGCAGAAGTATGTTATAGTTAGAAATTATACCATACTACCTCTGTTTAAGTTCACTTACAGGGGACTGGAAACAAACTAGTACTAAGTCCAGGCTGTAAAAACTGGAAACTATCCTTAAAGCACTCTCCCTCTAACTGCTCTACTCTGTAAAAATGAGAATTGGAATGGGAAAGTCAGAAGGAAAGAGAATGAGAAGAACACAAATTAATTGGTAGTTTCAAAAAACAGATCTCAATGAATGCTAGTATCCAAGGTAATACTCTGCAAAGGCTGGTAACTTTGTCCACGTTGCAAGTGCTCCTCAAGGGTGAAAGAAATAGCAGTGCAACCATCAACCTACTTTAGAGTAGGGAATGTGAGGCAAAAGCAGTTAGCTGCTAACTAACTTACATACCTGGTCCTTTCACTTCAGTGCAGATCTTTACATTTGGTTTGCCACTCTGGGGATCTTGCCCCTCACTGTAACCCTCACCAAAAAAAGTCATTGTAAAAGAGGTTCCATCCATCTGTAGTAGACAAGACAAGTGCGGTCACCAAAAGAGTAACTCACTCCCAGCAAGCACAAGTAGGAAATAAAATGATCTAGTATGCCAAATTCTATGAACCATGTAGACATGAGAGTAGTTATTTTGAGACATACTTAAAAAGTATAATCTCATCTATGTTTTTAATTACTTCCACTTTGTTGGAACTGTTACTGTTCCAAAGTCCATTTATTCTCTCAGTGCTTTCAGCCCTCCATTTTTGCTGCTCTCTCTCTCACCATTGACAGACTGAGTGCTGTGAGCCATCCACATAAATTATCATAGAATGGTCTGGGCTCGAAGGAACTTTAAAGCTCATTCAGTTCCAATGCCCCTGCCATGGGCAGGGACACCTTCCACTAGAGCAGGTTGCTCAAAGCCCCGTCCAACTTGGCCTTGAACACTGCCAGGGATGGGGCACTCACAATTTTGCGCAACCTGTGCCAGTGTCTCACCACCCTCACAGCAAAGAATTTCTTCCTAATATCTAAATCTACCCATCAGATAAATACATCAGACCCATGAGAGACCCATCCTCATATGAGTTCTACATACTTTGATGTCTAATAACAGAAGACACATTTAAATATTCAAAGCTATGTGAACAGATATTGCGTGAATACATACAACGTGTATTCAGACATTATTTCTAAGCAGTTGACTCTAAATTACTATTCCACCATTACCATAACACATTTCAATAACTGTGATGGGAAACAGCCAGTTACCTGTTTCTGGGTTGGTCCTTCCTTTGTGAAGTGTCCAGCAGAGAAAAATTCTGGGTACTGTATAATAAGGCAGCGGAGAAAACCAAAAAAGACAACCAGCAGTAAACTAGAGAGGAAAAAGACATCATCTCCAAACATTTTAATTTTTTTGTGTTTTGAACACTTACTTTTGTCATAAGTTTTCTTCCAAAGCTAAACTTCACAAGAAGAAGAAATAAAATGCCAGCAAACATCAGCTTCATAACAGAACCAAGACCACCTACGTTCACATAAGCACCATACTGCACCTGGGGTAAAAACGTATTTTCAGAGATAGAACTGACATTAAAATTTTTGCATTAATTCATTGCTAAAAATAAATCTACCCCCAGTTTAGGATGCAAGTGTTTGATAAAATAGACAGCTGCTTAAATAGGGCCTTAAACAACTGTCTTAGTATTGAACTTTTCAAATAATGCTTCACTTCGTAATTTGTTATGAGAATTGAGTATAACTACAGAATGGTGAGGAAGTGAGCACAGTAAACAAGAGTGGAAAACTCTAAAGAAAGATGTGTTTTGGTACCTGATTTAAAGCTTCTTCTCCAAGATCTTTGTGCTTTAGCTTAAGAGAAACTGAGGCCTTACTTTTGAAATCTGGAATAGCAGTAGCAAGCTTTTCTCATTTGTGCTTTCCAAGTGTATTTTTAGAGTGCTATTTCACCTTCATCTCTTAGCTGATGCCTGTGATCCTGCACAGCTGTTATACAGATAGTTGGTGCTGGTCTCGTCTCATGAAACCATGAGGAAAACAAAAAACTAAACATCTTTTCCACCACCACTTCACACTACCTTTACTCTGCACACCAGAGATCGAAGCCTCAAAAGAAGTCTCCAGATACAATTGAGCAGCCTATGAATTCTTTATCAGAATGTTTACTACACTAGACTGACCTGACTACAGCTACACAGGCTACACTTTAGAACATCTCAAGTTGGAAGGGACCCATATAGGTCATAGAGTCCAACTCCCTGCTCCTTGCAAGACTACCCATAACTAAACCATATGACTAAATGCACTGTTCAGAGACGCTCCTTGAACCCTGATGGGCTTGGTGCTGTGACCACTTCCCTGGGGAGCCTGTTCCAGTGACCGACCACCTTTCACAGAACAGCCTTCTCTATTGTTCAATCTGAACTTTCCCTGACATACTGCAATAAAAGAGGAGGCTGTGAATAAAATCAAGAGGTTTATTTTATTGTTTCACCCTTTCAGAAGCTTTACTGAAACAACAACAAAAAAAAAAGCCCCTCCACAGGAAGAGAATTTAATGCATTTATCATTCCTGAAAATCAGGAAGCCTAACTTTCAAATATTTCTGTGACTTAGGGCTCCCATTCCCTACAAATACATACCTAGAAATCAGACAGCTCAAGAACCCTAAAAGAGAATTTTATGCTAGCAGCAATAAGCAAGCTTATCAGGCAGAGGATCAAGTAGTATGAAACTGGCCAGTGCACCCAGAAGAACCCAGACCACATCAAGTCAAGCAGCTTCCAAAGGTGATCGAGAGAACAGGCCTCTCTCTTTAAAGAAGCAAAAGCACACTGCTGTTCATTACTGTTTACCTAACTACAGCAGCCCTACTATGCAGATCTGCACTAAGAACAGTTATTACATAAAGGAAATTCATTGAAAACAGCTATAAAGACAGTATATTAATAACAGTGACTTACAGGTGTTTCTTGCAACTCTGTGTGCAAGTAACGCTGAGACCGTTTCACAACGGAAGCATCAGATCCCATGAAGGGAATGGAGTACCCTTTGAGTTCCTTACTGTAGAACACAAGCCCTCTGTAAAAGGACAAAAAAACCCAAACCAAACAAGGTCAGAAAAAATGTTCAAATGTTCACACAAACTGAAGAAACTGATCGATCGTAACAGCCCAACCAATACTGGCCTTCTTCAAGCATTTTTATGACATTATCTCTTTTCACCAAAAGCAAACCATTCCAAATTTATCCATGGCTCAAGATTCCATACACTACAGCAAGCAAGAATTTGATAACCAAAATAATATTCTCCTCACATTTCTCTTTTCCATTTTACTAATCACTTCTGAAGTTCAAAACTGTACCACACCACTAAAAGCCCCTTAGAACAAGTTAACTTTGAGACCCAGTAAATGCTGAGGCATGTTCTGTTTTCAGTAAATACAAGCAAATCTGTAAAACTGAACTTCTCTTCAATTCTACTAGACAAGCATCTCTGTTCCTATTATACTAAAGTCCTAAATGCATCTTTTTGGTATTTAATATGTTAACAATCTATACAACAAATACTGGAACTGTTAGAAGACAGCATGTTTCCCATCTCACACTTATACCTCCTTTTAAGCTTTGCACCAACTACTGGAACAGGGGCATATCCTATCTTTTTTCGAAGCTTCTTCAGGTTGTCTTGATCCGCAAGACCATGAATAGCTGACTTCCAGGTCCCATCATGTATACAAGTTCCCTAGTGACATACCATGAAACAGTAATTAACTTCGTATCTAAAGGTTTCATGTATTACTTTAATAATGACCTTAGAATTATCACATGTTCTTATAGTTATTACATATGTGCATTACAATTACATGCACTGAACTATATTGAAATGTTGTGGGTTGACTTTGGCTGGGCACTACATGCCCACCAAGACTCCTCCTCTGCTGGACAGGGAGGGGAGAAAACAAGATGGGGAAAAAAAACCCAAACCAACCAACTCCTGGGTCAACTCGTGGGAGGAATGTTGGAGAGACGGCCTTGATGCTGTGCCAGCACTGCTCCACACTAGCCAAGACACTGGTGTCTTACCAACACCCTTCTAGCTACCAATACAAAGCACAGCACTATGAGGACTGCTATGGGGAAAATTAACTCCAGCTCAGCCAGACCCAGTGCAATCTCCACATCTTACTCCATAGGATTTGTGTCATGCTCAGGTCCACATAATTTAATACATATTTATATACACACACACACATGTATCTTCTAACCATCCTATTGCATTTAATTCTCATTACTGAAATTCCTCCTTACCAACGCTTACAACTTATGCTACATATTTAAGGCATCTTTATGCCAAATATTCTCATTAACTACTATTTCCTGTCCTTTAAAAGATAGATATTACTCTCCCATTCCATGGGCTGCTTCTAATCCTCCAGAATTTCGTACGATGACTTGGCCCCATCACTCAAGATTAGTGCTCAGGACAGGAGAAGCAGTATGTTTGATTGTTGGGCACCAATCCAGCCTAGTTTGAGTCATCCTTGCATTGTTTTAATAATGACCTTAGAATTATTACATATATTAGAAATTATTACAATTATTATGTACAACACTTGAATTATGATTACATGAAGTATATTGAAACAACCCCTCCAAACAAACAGACAGACAACACACACTAGGATTACTGGCAACACACCATGTATCCATTATAATTGACTTGTGTATGAATCCTCCCCACATCTCTGCCAAAACTATTTCTTGAAACAGCTTAATACAACAGACTTCTGGCCTTCGTTGTAAGGATGTCTGCCTAACTAACCTTACAAATGGGTGTTTGTTTGGGACACTTTTATTAGCTCCTAAAGAATAAAGCTCTTGGACTCATCATCAAAGAAATGCCAGCTTGTTCCTTGGTCTGAATTAATGTAGTAACAGTCATTCTGATGGGCTGTAGGAATACAAATACCTCTGAGTTTCCAAGAACGTATAAACCAACTAACCTCAGGCCCGGATTTCACCTTAAGGAAACTTTCAACAGCAGTTAAGGTACCTTTCGGGGAAGAGAAAACGTTACTTGGCATACAGTTATTAGTTCACAAAGCCAGAGTATATACTCTGGTAACCTCAAATAGCAAACCGCTGACATTACTAGTTGAAAAGGCAGAGGCACATCTTTGTTTCAAATTAAATTAAACTAAGATTAAGTTCCACAGCTATTTCAGTTAGCAAGTATCAAACTTCTTACATAAAGTACTTCAGTAAAGACCACTAATGCTAGCTTTACTCATTACCTTTTTCATGTCTTATCGAGTTAATGACATAATGTAAATAATCAATAAAAAAAGGAAAATGATATCAAGAGCCATATTTAGCTTCCCCCCGAGTTTCAAAATAAAGGATGATGTAGGCTATGAAAACCAGGACAGAGTTAAGGATTTGGATAGACCTTAAGGGCAAACACCCCACACCACAACCCCTCAAACCCACAAAGCACCAAACACAAACCTACAAACCCACATACCCACACAGAACCCTAAACTCACAAAATATCCTAGACCATGTAATATTATCTTGTGTTTTGCAAAGAATGCTTAGTTGCGATGAATAGCAAAATGAAACAGTTCCTCAAAATTCTGCTTTGTTTTGCTTTGCTCAGTTCCTTCCCAGATTATAAAACTGTGCTTGTACAAGCAAATTTCAATATAGCAAGCAACTGGATAGACAGGTGATAACACCATAAAGTCAAACCAGGAAGAGATAAGAGACATCTTTATTCAAAAAAAGCATGAGATAGCAAATTATAACTCCACAAAAAACCAAATACTCATTTCCAGGCCTCTCCTCTCCCTCCAATCACATCCAGATTGAGTTTTCTTAAACTGAAAGTGGATACTATGCTGCAATGCAAAGCAATCCCACTTAACAGCAGTTGTAATAGTCCATCAAAGCAAAATATTTGGATACTTATTGGCCTTTCCAATTGAAAGTCAGGCCTGATGAACAAAGCATCCTCATTTGACATTAGGATCAAGTACTGTTTGCATAGAATTTATGCAAACATCTCACATCTTTTCTCAAATGTATTTATGCTCTTTCAGTTACTGTCTACCTGCTCCTAAAGCAAAAGGTATTGTATGGCACTGTCCACCTGCCTACACTCATACACAAGCTTCTCAGTACTTGTGGTAGAAAAAGAAAACGTAGGAAACCCAATTACCCACCAACCTGCGATCTCTTTCCCACTGCCTCTTCCCTACAAAGATTCTCACTGCACAGGAGGCAATGTGCTGAGACTTACCAAAGGACAACCACACACTGGCTCAACAGCCCACTCCTGACAACTGCAGGTTCTGTTCTCTTTGTGACCAATGTTTCCTTGAATCCTTCTTCTACCTAACAACCAATGTTCTCCAATCTAATAGGTATATGATTTACTTTAAAATTTCTATCATCTACTAGATCTGGTTGAAACTGATCAGCTGGTAAAGGCAGGCAAAAAGAGAGACTGAAAGACTTCCCACGTAAGTACTGCTGCTTTAGGAAACCAGATGAAAACATAATTTGCATTTCTTTTTCACCATAAGGTCACACTTAAAAGTCACCTTTCAACTTGTCTCTGGTGTACAGTACTCCCATATCGGCTGGTATTGAGTCAAAACCACAGCTTCCAATGACATATACTCCCTTTTCCGCAGCTTTTTCATTGTATTTCAGGTACATTCCTTCCAGAAACTAAAACACAGAACAAACACTTTAAGCAGAACTGTCTATTTGGCTATACCGAGTATTTGCCACCCATGCTTTACTGTCGTATCATAGCACCCTACATATTCAACCCATTTACACACATCTTTAAGACAGACAGAGAAATGTGACCTGCACGAATTCCCTACACAGGATCACAACTAAACTTTCAATCAGAACTCAAAAATTTGGGTTTTCCAGAAAGAACCTAAGAGGCTCTCGCCTATCAGCTAATACCTAGGACTTTAAAATAATTAACACATCTTAAAATTGTAGATCAGGAAGCAGAATTTGTCTTCCTGTTCATAAACATTAACAGAAACATGAAACATACTAAACACATTGCCATAAGGTAGCATTTTTCTACTGTCACATACCTGGGGTTCTCCACTGATGTCAATGTGGCTTGCACCATTTTCAACACAAGCTTTTACCACAGGCTCTCCAAAGAATCTATACTATAGAAGGAAAGAACACCACACATAACAAAAGCCCCACAGCACAACTCACCCAACGTGTTTTATCCTACATATACATATACATGTACACCGAAACCTCGCCACGCCAACCCGCTACACCGTCGCCTGTCCCGAGGAGCGGGGAGCCCAGCCACCAGCAGGCGAGAGGCGGCCCCAGGCTCTGCACCGCCGCACTCACCGGGCCCACGCAGTTGAGCACCAGCCGGGTCTGCCTCGCCATGGCGGCCAGCGAGGCCGCGTCGTCCACATCGCACAGCAGCACGCCGACCTCCGGCCCGACCGCCGCCTTCCCTGCGCACCGGAGACCGCCGTCACCGACACGTCCCGCCGCACCCCTGCAGCACCTCTTCCTACCCCGGGACAAGCCTCCGCCTCCCCGGCGCGGCCCCGGCACCGAGGGGCTTGCCCCGGCTCTCCCCGCGGCCCTTCCCCTCACACCCGCCCGAAGGCGGCTCCCAACGGACAGGGCCGCGACACCGGAGCCGCGGTGTCCCTCCAGCCCCGGACGACGGCGCTGCGCCACACGACCCGCGGCCCGTACCAAGCTTCTCGGCCGCCCGCTCCAGCACCGCCTGCAGCTTCTGCCGGCTCCGCCCGGCCACAGCCCAGCGCAGGGCGCCGCGCCGCTCCCCGCTGGCGGCCACCCGCGCCACCTCCTCCACCACAAACTGCCCGGTGAAGCCCGAGGCGCCGAACACCACCAGCTCGTAGGGCCGCTCGGGCGCCCCGGCGCCGCCGCTGCCAGCGCTACCAGCCGCCATGGGTACAGACACCGCCGCACTGCCGGACGCCGCCAAGCACCACCGCTCTCACGCGGCCCCGCCCCGGCCCCGGCCCCGCCTCGCACTGGGCGGCCGTTACGGCGGCTGAGGGGCCGTGGTGCTGTGGCCCGCTCCGCCCCCAGCGCAGCCCTTCAGCCGCTGCCGCCGGCCCCCAGTGCCGGTGGGGGCCCGGCCCTCGGCCCGTCCCACGGCAGAAGTAACCTATGGTCTCATTCCAGCAGCTAGGAAAGAGGGAGGGGTGCTACCTCAGGGCATTTTTGGCGCATACAGTGAACAAATAAAAACATATCAAGATACGGGCAAGAGGTTATGGAGCCAAGCGGTTTACGCAACAACGTTTGTAGAGACACGCCATCATGTCCAGTCCCACAGCAGACATTCTCCTGCTGAGCGCGGCCCATCGCTGAGTTACTGCTGTAAGAGTTTCAGCACAGGTAATGTAAGATTAACTGGGTACCGTCGCTAACCAAAAATTGAATCACCTAGAAGTCACATGAAATACTCTTGTTTGCCCCAAAACTACAGCAAATACTTATGTTAGGCTCAACAGGAAAGGAGAACAAATGCAAAATTTGCTGTTGTGGTGGGGAGAGGCTGTGGCCCTGCAGAGCCATGCTGTCACGGAGCATCCGTGAGTGCACTGTGCAGTGAGGCACGGTCATGGTTCCTGTGCTTTTCAAGGCCAGGCTGCTCACCTGGGTTCACAGCAGGTCACATGGGAACCAACCTCATGGATCCCTTTCTCCCAGGGAGTATCTGCCCTATCTGAACCATTCCAAACAGATGCCTGTCTAACCTCTAGTGACTGATGCCTTCACACTGTTCCCCAGGCAATCTCCTCCTGCAGAGTGTTATACATATGGCTGAAGACAAGAAACTAGATCTGCACATCCTGTAGTTTTGGCCCCATGCTATTCTCTTTCTAGAGGACATTAGTAAAAGATTTAATCCCTGAGGAGTGTATAAAAAGATGCTGCAAAGCTGGAAACTTCTATGCATCTCCTCGGTCATCCTTAGATTTAAAATCAATAGCTCTTTTGAGCTTTCCTCACAGGCTACTTCACACATGCATTTTTCCTGTTCTTTCCAGCTGGTTTCAATTTGTACTGAAGATTAATGTCCTTTCTGAACACACTCTGAACATCTTCTCTCTAAGGCAACAAGAGATCCTCACCTCTAAAAGCATCAGCATCAACTCCTTGAGCACTGCTGATGCAGCTGTTTGTAGGCCTACACGATCAGCTGTACCAGTGAAACAACACAGCCTAACAAAGAACAAAGAGTGGGGGAGGGAAGGACAAAGATGGCTCTTGTAGGGTTTTTTTAACCCAGATCATTTTGTTGATCTGATTTACAGAGCAAACCTGCAAAACCAGCTTCTTGTGTTTTAGGTCACTGAACATCTCATCAGTCAAGCTCGTCTCTTACTCTCTGCCTGGGATAATTTCCAGCTGTTTTCAAAGTAAAGGCTGTTTTCTTCAAGGGCACTATCTTTGGTCTTCCACTCTCCTTTCTCCTTTGAAAAAGCTTTGGGCAAAAAAAAAATTTACAATGATAAGCAATAGATATTCCCCCCGCCTCCCCCCCCCCAACTTGAAGTTAACAAAAATTGTTTTTTCTTCAGACTTAGCATTAGCATTTAAAATTGTTCAGTGACATGAGGCTGTAAGGAGCCTTCAAATTGCAGAGGGATTCTGACATAGCTCACAGGGCTGCCTGATTTCTTCATCCCTTTGCTCCAGAAGCTTGCCTCGCTTGCCTTCTCTCCCTCTTCCATATTATCTCTTTTTCTCATCTAATTCCCTGTCCCTCTCAAAAACCAAGGCAATTTATAAACCTATGACTGTGACTCATACCACTTGTAAAGAACGAGGACTGCACAATCTTTCTTGGGCCATATGTATTTGATAAAACCTGCATCGTTGTGTTAGGCAGTGGCTTGGCAAGCACAAGCTTGTATGCAGTGCTGAGAAACCTGCCTCCTCAGTGACTGAAATTTTGTACCAAAAGGGGCAGACTTACCCTGCTTATCAATCCACAACTCTCAATATTCCATCTACTTTTACAGTGTCAGCTGCATTTCTTTAAAACATAGCTGCTGGAACAAGATAATTCATGTAAATTGCAGCTTACACAGGCAAGAAATCAGGCTTTCAGAGCTGCAGAGGGACGCCTGAAAACCAACTAGGGGGCATCAAAACAGGAGGCACCCCTGAGGTTTTTTGCCTACGTAAAACATTGTTATGGTAGCTCCAACTCATTTTTTCTGAGAAAGACCTGTGGTTGGCAACTGGAAGAGTTCTGTTTGCAGGCATCTCCAGTTTCACTCCAGCTCACTGGGTAAGAAAAGAACAAAAATCAGTCTTTAAGCCAGATTACATTCCTGCCTGTGAAACTAACAAGTTGATAGGTAGGTTTCAGAATAGCAAACATCAAGGCAATGATTTTAAATGGAAAGCTAACAGCAGTCTTGACTAAAGGCAAAGGTCAACCTGCCTCCCTACTTAGTGTCCTCACTGCAGCATTACAAAAATTATTCCGTGGGAAAGCAGTAGGACGATTTACAGTTTTCCCTTGTCCAATAGGAAGACAAGAAATGCCAGATCTGCTGCCAAGTGCAGTTCCACAAAGGAAGTTCCCACCTCAATCAGCTTTAGAAGCTGACAAAAAAGATTCTGCTGTTTCTTTTAAAATCTTGTTTTCCAGATTTGAAGGTGCTTATTTTGTCACGTGTATCTGCATGCAAAGCCTCTTTTAGCCAGACTGCCTCAGTCTAAAACAACTTCAATAACTAGAGCTCCTTGCCAGTTTCTGTGGGACAGAGAAGTACAAAAGCACATGTGCACACAAACACACACATGAGCCGTATCTTTTCAAATTCATTAAATAAAAAGGGGCGTGCCTCCCTGTGCTAGCTTCTCCTGTTCCGCCTGAAGCCTCTGGCAGGATCTTAGGAATCTGTGTAAGCATTTATAAGAGCACTTGTATGTCTCTTCCTTTCATACAGTAGGTGTCCTGATAAAATCCTTCCTATCAATATTTATATATTTCTTGGACACCGGTCTTTGTGGTAAAGTTTTTTGTACTCATTTATAATTTTAGGGTGCTTTTTGTTTATTAAGAGTGGAAATGAAGATGTTGTTCCATGACCACTTTTTTAATTAAAATAATAAGGTAGCAGAAAGAGTGCAATATGATGTCAATTCCATAATGCTGTATGAAGGCAATTTTTTTAAACACAGCATGGTAATTGTCTTGAACCCCAAAGGATGAAATAAGATCAGTGGCTTGCATCATTGCAAAAGTTGCAACAGAACGCAAGAAAAGTAGAGCATAAGAGTAGGCAGAGATCTTGGGAAACGAAGTTGATTAACAATGCATGGATAATTCACTGCAGGGTATGAAGAATTATGTGGGTGAGTATATAAGTGATTTAAAAAAAAAAAAGGCATCTGTGTACCTGCTACAGTGACTCAGTACTGTAAGACTGTGAGAACAAATATTTCTGGAACAAAGGCTACAGTTCTTAGTGCCATGGTGTATCTTATCCTTAATTTATGCAGAATATTACTTTATAATCAAGAGGCAATTGGCTCTAAGCAGCCGCTCAATACAGAACTTCTTTAGAATTTGTAATAAACAAAACTATTTAGACTGGGATAAAAAAAGAGGATCTTGAAATTAAAAACTGCGGAGAATCCAACAGAGTTGCTTGCCACGTGTGGCAGTTCAGTAATGCTTTATTTTTATTTTAAAATTAAAATATCATCTAACCTTTTGGGGGGAAAAATAGATCATACATTCACAGAATCATTTAGGTTGGAAAAGACCCTTAAGACTATTGAGTCCAACTGTTAACCTAACACTGTCGAGTCCAACTGTTAACCTAACACTGTCAAGTCCACGTCGAAACCGTGTCCCTAAGCACCACATCTACATGTCTTTCTTTTAAATACCTCCAGGGATGGCGACTCAACCACTTCCCTGGGCAGCCTGGTCCAGCCCTTGACAACCCTTTTGGGGAAGAAAGTTTTTCCTAGTATGCAATCTAAACATCTCCTGGTGCAACTTGAGGCCTTTTCTTCTCATTCTATCACTTGTTACTTAGGAAAAAAAGAAAGACCCATGGTAAAGTCCCCACTGAGCCTTCTTTTTCTAGGTTAAACAACCCCAGTTACCTCAGCTGTTCCTCATAAGACTTGTGCTCTAGGCCCTTCACCAGCTTTGTCTCCCTTTGGACCCACTCCAGCACCTCAATGTCTCTCTTGTAGTGAGGGGCCCAGAACTGAACACGGGATCTAGGTGCAGCCTCACCAGTTCCCAGTGCAGGGGGACGACCACTGCCCTGGTCCTGCTGGCTACGCTATTTCTGATGCAGGTCGGGATGCCATTGGCTTTCTTGGCTGCCTGGGCACAAGCTGGCTCGTGTTCAGCTCTGTCAATCAGCACGCCCAGGTCCTTTTCCTCCAGGCAGCTTTCCAGTCACTCTTCCCGAAGCCTGTAGCGTTGCATGGGGTTGTTGTGGCCCAAGTGCAGGACCATTTTAATATATGTATATGTAATAATATGTATATTGTATACATATGTATATATATTCAACCAAAAAGTATATTCAGCCAAAAAAAAAAAAATTAACAAGGTTGTTTCAACCTATTTTGCTTATTTCTAAATTGGGAGAATACAAAACAACAGATGGCAGCCTATGACACCTGCAGATCCCACTCTTCTGTTTTTTAATAAGTTGCATACGGATTCCCATTCATGCACAAATCTAAACAAGCTCTGAAAAGAAGAAATAAAGGCACTGTTGACCCATAGAAGGACAGCAGAAGTCAAAGCTTTTGACTGCCACTGGAGTCCAGGCTTCTCATTTAATATTTACTGCTGTCATCACTTCTCACACTGAAGTTGAAACACTCAGAGGTATGAAAAGGCTGATAAATGTACAGATTTTTCAGTAGATGGACACAGAACAAGAATGTATAGGGGAAAAGCACAGAGTTAAACACCAGAGTGCTCTTGCTGGGTACTGCAGGGTTCTGCCCTACCTCACAACTTAGTAGTCATTTTGATGACAACAGTTCAAGATTTGAAACTTTCTCCCATAGTTGCAGAGAAATGATTTAATGGCAGCTAAAAAATTAAAAGTGAAAGGATTCAGAAAATGCAAACTAATCTGTACTAAAGAAGCTAAAACCTGGAACACAGCTACCTAAAAGAAATGGGGATATATGTTTTGTCCAGTGGATGGCAAATGGGAGATATTTGCAATGTAGAAGCATCAGATTGCATAAAAGGAAAGAAAAACCTGTCTTAATATTAAGTCTCATTTAAAACATTGAATTCCATTTCAGCCACTTCACTACAAGGAAGAGACTGACAAATTGCAGACAATTCCAAGAAAATCTTCCAGGAAATAATGAATTATCCAGGAGTAGGAATGGAGACACCTTCCAGGGCAAATCCAGAGTTCAAGGTATGTATTTACTAAAGAGGCACAATAGCACTTTGCAAATATCTGAGGGTGTAACAGGCATGGAGGGTGAAGGACTTGGAATGCAAAAAGAGGTGTACACCTGAGCAGATGTGGCTGAGAGAGTGACCAGCATAACCCATTCCTCGCAGCAAGGGAGATGTCGATGGGAGAATGAGACCAATGATTTGGTGAGTGCCAATGGACAGGACATCTGAAACCAAGCATGTAAGTAGGTGGGACAAGCACCAGACTGTTAACTGTGAGAAAGCTATGCGATGCCTCAAGAGTAAGTGGATGACTAGATGGATCACCTGTTCTTTACTGTCTGCAGTCATCCATATTAGACGGAACTGTAAAATTCTCTAGCTGTCTTTCCTTTAATTACGTTGTGAGTATAACAACAGAGTCCAATAGTTCTTAAAATATTCCTTGTATCTTATTTAAGCAAGGTCATTAGAGGGGGGAAAAAAGGGGGAAACATCTGTATGCTCTAATTAGCTAAAAGTGCTTGCAGGCAAAACCATATGGTTCCTCAATGTTACTCTCTGTACTCTACCAACTTCAGTTGCCTGCAGAACTTCTTGGGGGCCAGTCAAGGCCTGGCCCTACGCCCAGGTGCCTCTCTTCAGTGCATTTGAATGCTTTGTCAGTGTTCATGCAGAATATCCACAAGTACTTTTCTTCTTTCAGGTTGTATACTGCCTGTTCACATGCAGAGAAAACTTGTCCACTTGTCCAGATTGTCCAGTTTTACACACTGGCAAAACCACAACCACTCGGTTTTATCACATTTATAAATCGCAGCTAAGCTACACAGGTATTACTGTCCTCAAAAGCCTTGTAGCTGTCTTCAATTTGGCGACATATTCCATCTTTTGACCTCCAAAGACTTCTTTTTTCCCGTACTATCTTGTACAACTCCCGTGTGAGGCCATCTATGCACTGCACCTGGTTTTTTTACATTAGGGGTTAGGAAGGATGGTTGTCATAGGAGGAAAATTAAGTCTATCCCAGACAAAACCAGGACAATGGTCCTTCACAAAACTCAAGACTTTCATCCCAGATATACCATAGCAGCTCAGTGCAAATCTCTCTTTGTGTGTGTGTGTGCAAGCAGAGCGCATAGCTACACATTCCTTCTAACCCTCTATCAGTTTTAACACCTTTGCACTATCATAACTTCCCTTGAAGCTACCCTTTCTCACTAATGTGACATCCTCATAAACTGTCAGAGACGGAATGGAAGAGGATTCCTGATAAGGGGAGGAGAAATGGTGCAGTGGTAGAGCTTTTTCCCTCTTGTTACTGCGAAAGAAAGTAGTTTTGTTTAGTGCAGCTGCTTTTGCTCTGTGTGGATGTTTTGTGCAGGAGAATTGCTGCAGAGCTTTGGGAGTGAGAGCAGAATGCCAAATATCCTGTGCTCTCAGCCACCATACCCTGCAGAGGTATTGCTATGCTGAAATATGGGTGACAAGCAACACTTGAAAGCTGCTTCTTCTGTGTCTCCCATGTAGCTATGTGCTGGTTTTGGCTGGGATAATTTTCTTCATAATAGCTAGTATGAAGTCAATGTTTTGTTACAACACTGAAAGCAGTTTTGATGATAAAACAATGTTTTAGTTATTGCTGAACAGTGCTCACTCAGAGTCAAGGCCTTTTCCGCTCCTCACACCAGCCCACCAGCGAGAAGGCTGGGGCTGCAAAAGGAGTTAGGAGGGGAAACAGCTGGGACAGCTGACCCCAACTGACCAAAGGGATAATCCCATACCATAAAATGTCGTGTTCAGCAATAAAAGCTGGGGAAAAGAAGAATGAAGGGATGTTCGAAGTTATGTTTTGTCTTCACCAGGAACTGTTAAGTGTGATGGAGCCCTGCTTTCCTGGAGATGGCCAAACACCTGCCTGCCGATGGGAAGTAGTGAATGAATTCCTTGGATTGCTTTGCCTGTGTGCGTGGCTTTTGCTTTACGTGTAAACTGTGTTCATCTAAAAAAAAAAAAAAAATAAAAGGAAGAAGAGATAAAACTCAAAAAAACCCAGACAACAGTGATGCACACCACAATTGCACACCACCTGCTGACTGATACCCAGCACAACCCGAGCAGCAATCTGGGCCTTCCGGGTAACTCCCCCTTATATATACTGAGCATGACGTTCTATGGTGTGCAATATCCCTTTGGCTAGTTTGGGTCAGGTGTCCTGTCTCTGCTTCCTCCCAGCCTCCTCTGCCCCTCCTCACTGGCAGAGCATGAGACTGAAAAGTCCTTGATCAGGGTAAGTGCTATTGAGCAACAACTAAAACATCAGTGTGTTATCAGCATTGTTCTCAGGTTAAAGCCAAAACACAGCACTGTACTAGCTGCTAGGAAGAAAACTGATTCTATCCCAGCCAAAACCAGGACAAACTACTATTCAATAGCCCCTAACTGATCACAGGGTAGTTGCATTTGAATTTAGATTTGTCTGTAATATGGGCAAGGCAAAATGTCTTCCATCTTCCTTCACAGGAAAGATCCTAACAGATCTCTAGTGTCTGTAATGTTGGAATGGGGCACATTTTCTAAAATCTGCAGTTCATAAATACATCTCATCAAGCAGGTTTATGGAGAATTGCCAAAAGAATGATCGACTAGATCCTTTTGTTAGTTCTGTAGAAAGCAGAAGTTTAGCTTTCAGACCAGTGTCTAGCCTCAGGACTGAGTTTAGAGCTGACCAGTCAGCACAGTTAGCACTTACTGCAAGGATGGAAAGAACAAAACCACAGAACATAATGCAGAGACAGCAAATTCCCCTTATTTCATAGAGCTGGCCAGCTCACCACTGTGTGGGACTAGTAACTAAACCTTGAGAAGTACTAGAGAATCAAATGGTACTACAACGTGGGAAGCATCTGCAGTACAGCACATTTTGCCATGTTCCTGACATACCTCCAACACCCCAGGCGACTCTTTGCAAGGCCTGTGTAGAGCCCTGCGTTGGTTTGTGTCAGGACAGAGCCTCACCAACTTGGAGACAATTCTCCCCACTCTTCTGAATTTCTGGGATAGCATCAAGGTGTCTAACCTGGACTGAGAATCATTTAAGGCCTTACTTTAGTAAAACAACCTTACCTATCACCTAACAAAGCTTAATCAACTGATACAAACTAGTGAATTGGCCTTATTAACCTTTTTCACTATGTCAATAAGCATGTGGAGGGTGATAAGGGTAAAGGGCCTCAATCTGATCTCTGACCTCCTCCTGTAGCAGCTCCTCTTCATCAGAGTGCCTAAGGCTGTCCTAAGTGGTTTGGATGATTTTTATAACTCATACTAATATTTTAGTATTCTCTAGCAAAAAGGCTCCAAGGTGTGGCATGCAAACTTTTGTACAAGTATTTTTTAAAGAAAAAATCAGCTTACATGGCAGCAGTAGCAGATTCCAAATCTGCTTGTGCTGACTCGTCTGAACAAAAACAAATACCTCCATGTGAACAGCGGCTGCGTGAGGGCAGGTAATTACCTGACCACAAGGCAAAGGTCTTAACTCCTTAAACGCTTCCTGAACATTAGATAAACACTTTGGCAGCAGCAATTACAGCTAGTCAATAGAACTTCACTGCTGTACATAGCACATTCAACTGATCCTCTCAGAATGTCCCCAACAGCAACCCAGGTGGTGGTTGAACCTGCACTTGCAGCTCTGGATGCTGAGGCAAGGAAAGATCAGGGGAAAGAATGAGATAAAGCAGAGTGGATTGGTGAAACCTAGTGTGCTTTAGGTAGGCGAGCTGATTGGGTCGGGATCATGCAGTAGGTGGGCAGAGGTGAAAGGTTGGGATCTGAGTGAGGTGCGTTACACAGACAGGAAAGTTGCGCGTGGTTTGTAGGAGTAGGACATGCAGCAGAAGGATGTCAGTGCATGGATCTGAGGATCTAATGAAGGGGAAGGAATGCATTAGGAGGGAAGAGGCAGTCAAGAGGAGAAACAAATCTCTTCTGACTCGTTCTTATGGTCTGGGAGTATTCAGGTAGTATCTGCAATGCTGACAAAGTTTGAGACGTGTCTGCCCCAGTTCAGTACTGATTTGCAAGTTATCTGCAATTGAAAGTGTACTTTTCATAATGCAGGCTATGTAGCTGCCCACACAGAAACTCTAAGTTAATCAACGAGAGTTACCGACAAAACAGGGCAAGTAACAGGGTGAGGTGTAGTAGCTCCTTGCTGGGCTCAGAAACTGTGTCTGAGCTCCCTCTAGTGAGGTGTGTGGGTTTTCTATGCTCAAAGATCACTGCTCCCAGCTATCACATACCTATTGATTGAATAGCTAAATTCAAACCCAAATACTTCTAAAACAAATAAAACAGTCAAACGATCTTTGTACCTGCCCTGTAAGAATTCACATCAATTCTGCTTCACAAAGCTAAGTTCTTCTTTTCAGAAGTTTCCAGAAAAGTAAAAAGAACAAATGTAGTTTTAATGGTGTTAGAGACAAATTGAAACTAGACTGTTTGCAAAGCACTTGCAAAACAAAAGCAGCAGGCTTGTATAACTTCCTATTGCAGGTAGGTGTTTCTAAAACACAGAGGGGAGTGTGGTAGAGGGTTTTTACCATCATGAATGCAAAACAACTGGCAGAAATAAGGCTGACATATAGATCAGTTCACTTGATACCTTATAGAATAAGCAAATGGGTGAATCACTAACTTTTTTAAAAAATCAGACTGCCCAATTTTCTACATGACAAATGAACTCTCTGTCAGTTTATTTATTTCCTCCTGGAATGATGAATGGATGGGACCTTTTTTTATGCAATGAGCTTAAACTGCAGAGGCCAGGAAGTGCTGCCCCACGTCATGCAGGCACACGTCTACCTATGTTTTTCCCCACAGTGGGAGGAGAAAAGGAATAGCTGTATTAAAACAACACTCAGCTATCTTGTGGTGTGTGTCCTCCAGCTCTACTGGTGATTTGCTGTGAGTTTACTTCATGTGTCTGTAGCATACAGGTCCCCTTGTCTTGGTTGTTACCTTTTGTCTGGGCACTACTGGTACAGCAAGCTGTGGACATCAGCACTACTGTTTCCTGCTACTGCTGTTTTCTGGCTTGCTGTCATTTCTGCTAGGCTCACGGGACTGCATTTTATTGTGTCATTCAGCCACAACCACAAATTAACTTCTGTTCATATATTCATCGTTTTTCAAGATGCCTGTGCCACTGAAAAAAAAAATCCCTCTCTCCTAGATATGTACCACTAACAACCTTTTACAGTCCTACCTCTTCTGGGTACAGCAGAGAATTAGTTCCATTAAAGTTCCTGTCCTCACACTGCCCTACTTCACTAAGAACTCATTTCCAGACTTCTCAGATCCAGGTACATGTTAAGGAGTGGGCATGACAGCAGCCATAAAGTTAATCGAAGCAGCGTGAAAATTTGTTATCCCATCAGCCAAGGATGAGTGAAAGCTGTAGGGGAAGTTAATTTACCCAAAAAAGGAAGAGAATGAAGAACTAAAGCTTCACATTTGACATTACCAAGCAGCAATATTTTCCTGCCCACCATATCAGACTTGTCATAGGCTTACCGATAGGAGGTTTGTTCACCTGATTTTGCAAAAGATCTGAAAAGGAGAGGAAGCACCCAAAAGCTGTGGTAGTAGAAACCACTGCATTGTCTCTCCACCTCCCAGGCTAGTTCACGATTTGATCATGCACTAAGCGTTTCAGTGGAATTTTCCAAAGCAGTTGCTCTGTCCTGTCCTACAAATCCAGTAGTAATTGGAGACTTCCAAGGAAAGTAATAGCCCCATTGACATCTGTGCTCAGTCACCAGCTCTCCATGCTGCCTACAATATGCAAAAGTTTCTAGGTTTGATTTTAATGACTAATGCTGAATGAGCTGTGATATATAACAAGAAAAAAAGCATGTGGAATGAAAAGTACCTTAAAAATAATTTGGAGCAATGTGGTCAGATTCCTTATCAGAGAAAGCAATATAATGCTGAAACCATCTGGCCTGTGGCTGTGAAAACATGAAAGAGGCATAAACCCAAGTTAATGGCAGCATGCCAGAGCCTTGTTAAAAAAATGACACATCACTGAAATAAAATAAGTGCTGATGTGGCACCACCAAAGGCTCTTTAATGGGCCTGGAGACAAGAGTGCCCTTACATTTCATTCTATACCTAACAGCAACACCCGCCTCCACAGAAGAAAGGCTATTTCTAATGATCACTCTCTTATAATGGTTCCATACCCCAGTAAATATTAAGAGCTTTGGTTGTCCTTCTCACCCTTTAATTTAATGATAGAACACACTGGAATTTAACTTTTTATGAAAAATGACCTAACTTCCTTATAGGAATAAATAACAAGATTTAGTAGGTGAAGCTGAAACTGAAACTAGGACATTTTAGTTTAAAAGAAGGCCTTATTAGGATTTAAGCATGTAATTGTCCTGAAAACAGGCCATAGGTGCTCATCAGTTTAAACAATTAAGAACAGATGCTAAACATGCATGTCTGGTTCAGAGAACATTACAAATAACCTGAAATGTACTCCCAGGCATTAATAAGGTAAATTAGGCAACACATAGAATCATAGAATAGAATCATAGAATAGAATCATAGAATCGTAAGGGTTGGAAAGGACCTTAAGATCATCTAGTTCCAACCCCCCTGCCATGGGCAGGGACACCTTGCCCTAAACCATGTGGCTCAAGGCTCTGTCCAACCTGGCCTTGAACACCGCCAGGGATGGAGCATCCACAACCTCCCTGGGCAACCCATTCCAGTGCTTCACCACCCTCACTGTAAAGAACTTCTTCCTTATATCTAATCTAAACTTCCTCTGTTTAAGTTTGAACCCATTACCCCTTGTCCTACCACTACAGTCCCTGATGAAGAGTCCCTCCCCAGCATCCTTGTAGACCCCCTTCAGATACTGGAAGGCTGCTATGAGGTCACCACGCAGCCTTCTCTTCTCCAGGCTGAACAGCCCCAACTTTCTCAGCCTGTCTTCATATGGGAGGTGCTCCAGCCCTCTTATCATCCTCGTGGCCCTCCTCTGGACTCGCTCCAACAGCTCCATGTCCTTTTTATGTTGAGGACACCAGAACTGTACGCAGTACTCCAAGTGGGGTCTCACAAGAGCAGAGTAGAGGGGCAGGATCACCTCCTTCGACCTGCTGGTCACGCTTCTTTTGATGCAGCCCAGGATACGGTTGGCTTTCTGGGCTGCAAGCGCACACTGCCGGCTCATGTTAAGCTTTTCGTCAACCAACACCCCCAAGTCCTTTTCTGCAGGGCTGCTCTGAATCTCTTCTCTGCCCAGCCTGTAGCAGTGCCTGGGGTTGCCCCGACCCAGGTGTAGGACCTTGCACTTGGCTTGGTTAAACTTCATAAGGTTGGTATCGGCCCACCTCACAAGCGTGTCAAGGTCCCTCTGGATGGCATCCCTTCCCTCCAGCGTATCAACCGAACCACACAGCTTGGTGTCATCGGCAAACTTGCTGAGGGCGCACTCAATCCCACTGTCCATGTCACCGACAAAGATGTTGAACAGGACCGGTCCCAACACCGATCCCTGAGGGACACCACTCGTTACAGGTTTCCAACTGGACATCGAGCCATTTACCACAACTCTTTGCGTGCGGCCATCGAGCCAGTTTTTTATCCACCGAGTGGTGCATCTATCAAATTGATGTCTCTCCAATTTAGAGACAAGGATGTCATGTGGGACAGTGTCGAATGCTTTGCACAAGTCCAGGTAGATGACATCAACTGCTCTGCCGCTGTCCATCAGTTCCGTGGCTCCATCATAGAAGGCCACCAAATTGGTCAGGCAGGATTTCCCCTTAGTGAAGCCATGTTGGCTGTCACCAACCACCTCGTTGTTTTTCATGTGCCTTAGCATGCTTTCCAGGAGAAACTGTTCCAAGATTTTGCCAGGCACAGAGGTGAGACTGACTGGTCTGTAGTTCCCCGGGTCTTCCACCTTCCCCTTCTTGAAAATGGGGGTTATATTACCCTTCTTCCAGTCATCGGGAACTTCACCTGACTGCCAGGATTTTTCGAATATGATGGACAGTGGCTTAGCAACTTCATTCGCCAGCTCCTTCAGGACCCGTGGATGGATTTCATCAGGTCCCATGGACTTGTGCACGTTCAGGTTCTTAAGATGGTCTTGAACCTGATCCTCTCCTACAGCGGGCCTAAGGTCTTCGTTCTCACAGTCCCTGCATTTGCTTTCCAAGACTTGGGTTGTGTGGTCAGAGCATTTGCTGGTGAAGACTGAGGCAAAGAAGTCATTAAGAACCTCAGCCTTCTCCAAATCCATGGTAGCCAGTTCTCCTGATAGCTTCTGGAGAGGGCCTACATTGTCCCTAGCCTGTCTTTTATTTGCTACGTATCTATAGAATCCTTTCCTGTTATCTTTTACATCCCTTGCCAAACTTAATTCTAGCTGGGCCTTAGCTTTCCTAACCTGGTCCCTAGCTTCTCGGGCAATGCTCCTGTATTCTTCCCAGGCCGCCTGTCCTTGCTTCCACCTTCTATAAGCTTCTTTTTTCCCTCTAAGTTTCCTCAGCAGCTCCTTGTCCATCCATGGAGGTCTCCTGGCCCTCCTGCTGCACTTTCTTCTAGTTGGGATGCAACACTCTTGAGCACGTAGCAGGTGATCCTTGAATATCAGCCAGCAGTCTTGGGCCCCCCTGCCCTCTAGGACTGTATCCCATGAAACCTTACTAAGGAGGTTCCTGAAGAGGCCAAAGTCTGCTTTCTTGAAGTCCAGGGCAGTGAGCTTGCTGCACGCTCTTCTCACCGTCCTGAGGATCTCGAACTCAACCATCTCATGATCACTAGAGCCAAGGCTGCCCTGGAGCGTTACATTTCCAACCAGTCCCTCCCTGTTGGTGAGCACAAGGTCCAGCATGGCACCTCTCCTCGTCGGCTCCTCTACTGCTTGAAAGAAGAAGTTGTCTTCCACACAATTAAGGAACCTCCTGGATTGCTTGTGCCGGGCCGTACCGTCCCTCCAACAGATGTCAGGATGGTTGAAGTCCCCCATGAGGACCAGGGCCTGCGAGCGTGAGGCTGCTCCTATCTGTCTGTAGAGCGCTTCATCCACAGAGTCCTCTTGATCAGGCGGCCTGTAACAGATCCCCACCGTAATGTCCCCCGTTGCTGTTTTCCCTTTGATCCTGACCCACAAACACTCTGTTACCTCATCACCCGTCCCCAGACAGAGTTGATGTAGTAAGGATCACGTGATTGGGCACTGAAATCAGCTGCAGCAGAGAAATCACCAAGCATCACCAAGATCTGGGGAACAGGCTTGTGCTGTTAGCAGCTATTACAGTCATGCAATGTGGACTTATTTTCCTCTCATTAACACTTCAATCCTTTCCTGTATTTTTATGTGACCGATTTGTATTATACAGACAGAAACAAAGACTGTTGTTACTTCAAGCAGTTCTGTTTCAGCTGCAGCCCTGAATACACGGTCTGCATCACTGAATACACTGCATCCCTTCAACTTCTCTTCATGGGCCCTGTGTCGCGATCCTGGGGGACAGACAGGGTCTCCGGCTCTCCAGGAGCGAGCCCAGCTGCCCCAAAGCCGGCAGGCGGCACCGCTTGCTTGTGCTGCCTCTGGTTTTCGATGGTTTAACCTTTATATATCCTGCTGATGTTGGTGCATGGACTGCACAGATGTGCTCTGTCCTGTTTAGGGCTGCTTTCCCTCATTAAGGCCAGGACTGCAGAGCTGTTGTTATTTCTCTTGATATAAGTAGGGAGGGAATGGGAAAAATCCAACGAAGAGCAAAGTGTGTAAAAGGTTCTATTTTTCAAGCTGCGGTCTGGAAAGTACTTGTGGCCCAGAGGTCAATATTTGTTTTGAAATAAAAATCTGGATGCCTGTTTGGGTTTGAGGTGTCTGCTTATCAGCATTCGCAGGGGCTATTGTTAAACATTTTGTAGGAGTTCTCAGTACTCTGTTCTCAAATCATCAGCCCATGCACGTGCCCTGTTTTCTCTCTCTTGAAGGGACAGCAGAGAAGAGGGAAGGAAATAAAGTAAAAATGATAATTTCTGCTAAATACAAGACTGAGGATGTGCACAGAGCTAGACTAAACACAATGGGAAGATACTGTTATATCTGGCCTCTTGCTCAAACAAAATTGTCTCTAGCTTTTCCCTCTGTCTTCTTCCAGCTCCTGGAAGCCATCGAGCTGTGCCCACAGCTTACTCCCTCTGTCTCCGTCCTCCACTTGTATCCTCTTCTAATTTGCTTCTGTTTTGCATTTTGTCTTGTGCACCTGGAAGTACCACATTTGCAGAAAGTACATGGACCATATGACCACACACAGTTACCCACATTTTACTGATGGACAAGGAGGGAGAGGAAATCTCCCTGGTCTGATGGGGCAACATATTACCAAGAATTCATTTTCATTCTTCACCAGTGTCTTTCAAAAATTGGAGGCACAACGTTTTGCTTGCAAATAACTAAAAAGTCCTCCTCTATGACATTTGTCTTCCTCAGATAACACTTGGAGGATCTCCCAAGGACTTTGGTTAGGGTTTGATGCAAGATATCTTAATAACCTCTTAATTTTTGCAATGCCTGTTTTGCTGATGAAGTAATTTAACACTATTTTATGGGTATAAACAATATCTGTGCACACTGTAATGGACAATAAATACTGACCCTGAAATATTCAAACACAATGAGTAAGTAGTCAAAACAATCAAACAAATCTAGTGAAGATGAGGCTTTTTATATTTAACCTGTAGTTTCTTAAGCTTCTTAAAATAGTTGTTTCTCCATAGTCACAAAGGACAGAAATTTTTATATTAAAAACTATATATATTTTATATATATATAGTTTTTATATAATTATATATATATAATTATATATATAATTATATATAATTTTTATATATTTTATATATATTATATAATTATATATATATAATTTTTATATTAAAAACTATCTATATAGATGAGAATCTAGTAAAAATATACACCCATTAGTTGAGACTACAAAAATATCATTAGACCTGGGATAAAACATGAGAAGTTGGAAGTAAAACACACAGAAGAGGGCTTTAGCTCTGATTATCAGTCTTCTAGAAGCAACTGATTGCATAAAATGTCTGAAATCTCAACTAACATATTGTGTAATCGCTTAGTAGCAGATAAGGATTCTGGACTGCAAGAAGGATATCCCTAAACGACCCTTACAAATAAGGCCCACAAGGAGTTTCTCTCTCATTCAATTCCAAAAGCCATAGCTGCAATGTTTTCAGTTTTATTCCCTCCCATTCCCCTGGGCCCTTTTGCTTTCTCCCAGGCTGAGCTAGCTTCACTATTAAATACAGCAGCCTCTCTCCCACACTCACATTGTTCCCTACAGCAGCCAAACAGAATGGCAAAGGACTGTGTTGGGTATGGATGGCACAAAGGTCTCCGTGGACTGTTTATAAATACATGCTTGGAAGGGAAAACAGCAGAAACATTTATAGTGAACATGTTATTAGAGACTTCAACATTAATCACTGAGCAGCTTCAGGAATGTTGCTCTGTGGATCTTGCCACCCTAGAAACTTCCTGAGGCACTTTGGAAATTTTCCAAGATTTCATCAAACTTCTGGCCAAGCAGCAATACCTTGGGCCTACATCCAAATCTCAAGTGTAGTCAAAAAAAGCTGAACTTACCTTAAGTCCACTGGAATTTATAACTACTAGCAATTTTGTTTTCCTCACCTACATCAGAGGTTTATGCTGGCTCAGTTGTCCAGGAAATTAGTCACGCATTGATGGAAGCAGGGCAAATTCCCATTATAGGCGGAACCAAAAAAGTCATAGCCATGACCTTTTCAGCAACAACCTTGTGTCCAAGGTCAGTTGGATCCAGCTGCTCTGCAAAACCTGTTAGAAGTTGGACAAATACCCAAGAAGCTTTGAGAGAACTGATTGTTCCTCCCATGACTGCCAAAGTGAGAGCGAACAAGCAAGAATCAGTCACCTAGAGGGGCTGGTAGAACAGGCAGGGAGCCAGCAAGAATCACTCAGATAACCTGTTTTTCTCTCCCACTTTTTAAAAGGGACACTCATTCTGTGCAGCGTAGCAGAACCAATTACACAACATAGGTTTCAAACTTCTAATTACAGTGGATGCTTCTGCCTCGATATTGCTGGAGGCAAACATTCATGCCATGAAGCCATGGTATCTGTGACAACAACATCATGTGCCACGCTGATCAAAACTAATTCATGTCTGAATTTTAGTGTCACCCTTCCTGGGGGTAATTACATCTTACAATTAAAAAAGAATCATCATCAAGGCTGTGTACAAACACTGTGCTCGTATGAAACAAGAAACTCAATAAGCAAAATAGTGTAACATTTATTCATAATCCATAGCATATATTTTCAAAAAGTCTAATTAGTTTAGGGGCCAAAGGATGAAACTTCTGTGATAATGAATAGTCTCATCTTTCATAACTGGAACTAGGTCAACAACAAATTAAATTACCCAGCCAGCATGAAAAAGATGAATTGCAGGAAAATTAAAACCTGCTATTAAAATACATTTCCAGCCTCTCTTGCTAACCCACCTGGAAGGGAAAATCCAGTAATATCAGGATGTCAGTGTCATGAAAAGGAACTAGGCAGTGTCATGCTGATTTCCAGTTTTTGAATTGCAGTGTTATGAGAATCGAAGAGATAAAATTTACACCAGGGTGGTAAGATACAGAAACAACAGGGAAGTTAGAGCAGCCAGTTGTGAGATGCTTTCAGTATGGCTTTCATTGAAAAAATATGAGATAGCTTGAACTTAATTCATGTTGGTGTCAAATCACAACAGTAAGATGTTTTTCTCTTTTTAGCACTTTTTTTTAAGTCAAGAGTGTCTCAAAGCATTTCATGATTTTTAGGTAGGTGTCAAATGTACTGGAAATTACATTCCTCTACAGGGCTGCACTACAATTGTGGGAGGAAATTAAGCACCCTTAGGCCCCAGACATGTCCTGTCAACGTATGGGTCAGGAGTGCAGCACCTGGGGAGCAGGGCTGTTCTTACACTGGTATGCTCTGTACAATGTATGTGGGAAGTGGCAGAAGGGGAAGCAAGGTCTGCCTGTATACTCAGTGACTCTGGTTTACAGAGATGCAGACAGGTACTAGGAGCGAAGCATATACAGAAGCCTCATAATATCATGACCTTGCACCACAAGCAGTATGTGCTTTAAACACCAATTACAAACATATGTTTTAAACATTAATTATAATAGTAATAAAATGCATACCTCCAAGATTAGAAGATCAAACACATCCATACAAGAATTTCTGTGCAAGAATAGTTGTGAGAACATAAAAATCTGGCTTTGCAATAGCTAGAGATGATGTTGCAAGACTATCAAAAGACTTTTTCACATTTTGCTATGATTTTATTTTGGAAGAAAATACCCTAATACTCAAAGTGTTCTGATTTTGGTGGAGCTGAATATTTTAAAGTAATGTAGCTCTGTTGCTGCTGCTCTGAAGAACACTATTTATTAAGATTGTAAAGTCCATGCCTCAAATCACAGAAATATCCCTGCTCATACTTTGTGGTTTGGGCTTTTGGTACCTATGTATTATGATGTTGTCTTTAATTATATTAACATATGCTGTTGTCTCCAAGGATTCTTGTTCATGAAGTCACTGGGAAGCTATTCAGCATACTTTTTCCCTTCCTTACTCAATGAGTGGATTCAGGTCTTAGTTAAATTAAAATGCCTCCTCCACATCAGATTCTGCTTATAAAACTATTCACTTGAAGTGATGGATTAGCACTAATTTAACTACAGTGTTTGAAGGCTTTCCTGTAAATATTGAGGTATTGCCTTAAAAAGATAGAAGACGATCTATGCCAACAGGTTTGCACAATTTGAGAGAAGGATGTTCTACAATGCACATGAAGCTAGTGCAAGTTGGGCCAAGTACAGATACCGTGCATGGGCCATTTCTTGTTTTGAAATGATTTTGAAATTCAGATGTAGTTACACTGGAAATCTCCAGTACATCTAAATAAAATTCCCTTCCTAGGGAGGAAAACTCAAAAGGAAACAAATAATGTGTCTTAATGATAATGTGCATTCCTGGTGACATTTCAAGTCTAGTCTATCAGTAATTTACTTTAAGAAAGCAATGCTTCTCACAGTAACAGAAACAGCAGCAGCAGGAGTCTGACTTTTGTTTAGAATGAGATATTTGAGGTCAAGAGACAATGAGAAAAAAGAAATAGCCTGAAGAAAGGACAACACAGTTAGTTACATCCTTTCCTCCTCTCTCCCTCCTCAGTTTGAATAAATTTGCAGCAACGAGTATTTCATCACAAGGAAAATCCCAGTCATATGACCTATTTTCATCTCATTACATGACCTACCTTTCCCCATACCTACTAAAGGGTTTTTTTTACCATTTACTCACATGTGCCTTGGAAATCATGGCGTGCTGAAGAGCAGTATCTCAGTGAGATGTGCTGAGTACCTCAGCTCATGAAGATCTCACAATGAATTTTAATAGGCCCTCCTAGGTTTTTCATCTAATGCCCATTTCTGGTTTTCCTATGTGACATAGCGATAGGGAACATTAAATGGTGGCCCCTATGTACTTAGTACTCCCAGCATCGACTGAAAAGAATAGGACATGCATGGGTCCGACAAATGGGTGCACAGAAATATGACAGCACCAAAAATGGGTGCTACCTGCTGTGACTGTATTCTTTTTTCTATTTCAGTAAGAGATTATGATGACATGACTGCTCTCTGCCACCACCTGGCTGCGTATTTGGAAGGAAATGAACAAAAGCTATAACCTCTACCTTCTGCACAAAAACGCTCAAGGGAGTCACTTATAAAAAGCAAAAAAACCAGAACCAGCTGGCAAGAAGCCTGACTCTTTCTGCAGTTGAGGGCAGTTTCCACAGCTAGTATCTATGACAGAAGGGTGCTTCTGGAGGTGGCTGCACTAGGGAATTTCTAGGTTTTGTTCGGTCCAGAAGCTGTACCTTAATTTGGCTTATTTTTTCCTTTATGTCAGCCTCCAGATATTGTTTTCAAGATTTCCAGTGAAAAGCTTATGATGGGCAATTTCTCAGTGAATCTGAGAATCTAAATCACTAAATATATCTAAATCAGTAAATCCCCACCACTACACTGAGTTGCACAGTAGCAAAAAGCTTAATTGCTACAAATGCTAATAGTATGGGGGCAGACTTTCAGATTCTCTCCCAAAGCTTCTAGTAGAAACACTTTAGAAAACAACCTGGTCATATTTTCCACAGTCTATTCCTGTCCCTCCATCCCTCCCACTGGTAATATTAAGACCATTGAAAGCTCTACTCCACTGCAGATAGTATGAAGTGGGAAGGACTAACAACAAGCCTATATATTGCAGATACCAGATACTGAAATCCATCAAGCAACTGGTTTTACCCTTCATTCCCGTAAGAAAATGCTAAGATGCAAAAGCAGTCTATAGTTTTACAGGTAGCTTAAAAGAGCTGTAAAACCTCACAGTATAGTCATTATGATGCTAAAAAAAAATCACAAAAAATAAAACCAGATGCAATTTCTTTACCCGATAGCACAGCACAAAACCTGGCAGGAATACTAAAGTGTATCTTCCTATTTTTGATACTTCTTTCCTACAGCCCCCCTGAAATAGCTATCATATTCATAGAAAACTCGAAAAAAAGAATGTGAAAAACAAGGAGGGTTTTCTTCCATTCTTTTTTGCAGGTGCAGGGTTCATTGCAGTTACTTGTGGCAATGCAGGTTAACCATTTCAAAGTGTTACTAGCAAGTTGCTGATATTGCTTAAAATGTTCTACTTCTGTTATTCCCATGACCACACTCACTCTAAGGAACATCAGAATGTGTACTGCTACATCACCAGAGGGAGCATCAAGGGAGGATTGTCCCTGTTACATAGGTGAGGTACTGAAACACAGGAGAATTAAGTGATGTGCTTAAGACCACACAGGAAATTTGTGGGGGAGCAAGCAATTAAATCAAACCTTCCCAAGTTCCAGTTTTGTGTTCTATCACTTAATCAACTCTCCCACCTACTTCAAACCATATCACAGCACAGCAGTTTTCAGGCACAGCCAGTTTTTCTTTTTGCTGGCCACATCAGAAAAATACTGAGCCAGTTGGTTAAAAGGGCTGTCATTGACAGGCAAGAATGAAAGTTTAGGAAAATAAAATAGAAAAGAACATAAGGACAGAACTGAAAAGCAAGTGGTCTGCTATCTAGCAGTGCAGTTGAGAATAATAGCCTGAAAAAAAGTAACTTGCCTTGCCTCTGTCCTAGCATAACCTGTTAAACCATGTTTCAATTAATCATTGTGATACTAAGTGCTCTGTGATGGCAAGGGCCACAGAGCATAGCCCTTTTTCCTCAAGAAACTATTTGAAGTCTGCCCTCCTTGTTCATATTTGAATGATCTTGAAATCCTGAGGCAGTCTCAGCAGCACTGCTTCCATTCAAAACTTTCTGCAAGTATTTTTATGGTTTCCACAATGCCTTTGTTGTGGGATCCTAAAGCTTTCAGTCCCTTCTACATATGACTACTTAAGAGGAAGCAGCAGGTTTAGATTCTTAAATTCATTTTTGGGTGTGCTCGGGATAGAAATTACTTTGAAATACTTCTGGAAGGACCATGGGACATACTGTGCAGTCTCTTCTGTGCTGGACTTCAGGAAGTACAATCTCAGGCTCAGTCCTGAAGGACACTGCTTGATCTCCTGCTAGCAGCACATTTGACTTGCTGTTTTAGAGTTTCATGACTGGAACTCTAGACTTCTTTATAGACAGCTTATGGCTGTTCTGTTTGATTTTGAGAGATCTACCGCTGCTGGTCATCTCCGTGGTCAAAGGAGCAAAGGGAAGAATACTTGCCTCGCTGTCTGCTCTGTACTGGGAAATTGTAGCTGTGAAAGGTCCTGGTATAAAGATGAGCAGACTGAGCTGGTGGTGAGGGTGGGCTCCACAAGGCTTATTCCGCATTGCAAAATTCAGCCAGTTCACTAAAAATACTGTTTCATCATCCTACTGCATGAGTCGATAGAGATGGTTCTTTTTAATGGGGCTGTTCTATAATACATGAGCTACTTATTGCTAATTGCCATCTATTTTGCCTTTGTAGGTAAATCATGGGCTATTACCCAGCAGTGAATTGGCTCAGAAAAGCAATGCCTTATTTATAGAAAAATATGAGACAGTATGTGCCAAAACAAAAGCAAACAAAACACACAAAAAATTACCATTGCTTAATCTTCCTCTTTGCCTTCAACTAAGGGAAAGCTTTCAATAACACAAGAATTGAAAGGAAAGAAAAAAGGTTATTAAAAGCATTTTGAGGGACACCAAGAGCATTTGAAATTATTTTCATCTTTCACATTTGCAGACAGTGATGACAACATCCACTTTATGGTCAAAACACTCATGCGCCTCTCAAGAACTTGATTTCTGCTGGGAGACAGAATCTGGTGACTGCTACTTCTTTCCACATCACTTTGTTTCCTCACTCTTGGCACAGCGATGGGTATTGTGTGAAGCCCAGCAGAGCTGCAGGATTGTGGCTTGATTTTTTTAATAGGATTCTCAATAGGGCCCGCTCTACTGAGCGTTGTTACTTTCCTGGTAGTTAACAGAGCACGAGTAGTAAGGGTTAGATGGCGAAATGCAAAGTGACTACTGACAGCTTGAGCCTCATTTTCTGATGATAGGAGTTGCCATTATAGTATGCGTTCCCATGCAGTTTGTTCATACAACTTGCCTTAATACACATAAATAGAAACCAGCTACCATGGGTATGATGATATCAAGTACTAAAAATATGCTAAAATGGCATTTCGACTTAGGGTTGCATAATAGGAAGAAAATTAATCTCTTAAATCAGTTTTATTCCTTAAAGATCACCACAAAATTTATGAGAATACAAAAATATCTTTAAAGAAAGCCTTTAAAGCTGTGTGAAGTCAAAGATAATGTGAACAACAGGGTACTCGTTTATCTATCTATCTTCTCTAATCTGTGTTAGTGGGAAGCAGGACCAGACAAAAGATCAGAAGATAGGATTTATAAGCTCTGATCCTGCTTTGCTTCTTCCTCCTCCGTGCAAAAAATTTAAGTGCAAACCACTTAAATTCTTCCAAAGGAGTCCTACAAGGAATATTTTAACCATTAGTCCCTCTCCTCCCTGAGGGCATTAAACTATTGTGCATTTTTTTTTCTGTTTCTACAAAATCTGATTGGGGAAAAAACCTCAACATCACCGATAGATACAATTACCAGAAATATTTTTCATTTATTTTACCAATAATATTTATCATCTTTGATTAGAGGTCTTTATTACATTCTTTCTGCAGCCTTTTTGCCCATAATGAACACAGTCTTTACATTAGTACAACCTTGAGAAGTTGTTTCCCCTTATTCCATTTACTAACTTGTACATGAAACCTCAGATCTTTGAATAGTCACTGAGAAACCTCAGTATGTATTTTTTTTCTTTGTAGCTCTTTTCAAATATATTCTTGTCTATTAATTATGGTGGGCCATTTTGGAGCAACATTGCTAGTTTCTGTACATAGTGACATTTTGATTTGTTGAAACCGACTGTTATAAATCCTTAGCGATTCAAACCTTTCACTGTCTTATTTTCTGCGAGTCCTTTCTATAGTGCACTGAATTCAGCTAGCTCATGAAAAGGAGTGTGAAAATATTCTTGCTACTTTCATAGCCTTAGAGACTATCTACCACTTTCATTAGAAATTCTGGCACAAAAGCTAGAAGTATTAAGCTGTACAAGCACGAAGATTCTCAGCATCACATACGAGTGGCAAGGTTCATGTTATCTCTGGCAAAAAGCAAAAAGCATCAATTCCAGTGCCTAGAGAAGCAGTGGAAGAATTGGCTTAATGCTATCTTGCTGTAATAAAAAGATGTCAAGGAAAAAAATGGTTCCTATATGAAAAGTGAAAAAAGTGTTAATTTGTAGCTGTGACGTTTATGTGGAAGTAACAATATCCTCATGTTGCTAAACTTCTAGTTCATATATGCTTCACCGTCATGGAACCGTTACCCTCTTGTGCCAGGCTGCCAGTTCAGGAGAACAGAATGAATACCGACCGGCTGAAGGGGTGTGCTATAGGAAATACTGGATTGGCACCACTTCCATGCATTGCAAACAGCAACTGTGGAAAAATCTGGTCATGTTTTGGCAAAACTCTGAAAACCAGTAAAGTTTTCTCATTGCAGTACTCAGCACATGGCACTTTCTGGGGAAAAAAAAGCAAAAACCAAACCCCAACCAACTCACCCCAACCAACCAACCAACCAACCAACCAACCAACCAAGAAGCAGACTATAGTCTCACTCTGAAAGCTGTTTTTTTGTAACAACAGCTTTAAAGTTGATCAGTCTATGAAAGCACAAAAGTGGGGCATAAACTCATTTTCAATGCCAAGCAATGAAATGGGATGCAATCATTAACTGTCATTTGACAGAAGTGTTACTGGAAACTTCCCCAAGAGCCTAACAAATGAGTCCTACATCAGGGGCCCATCTTGGCTAAACGATGACATTTTGCCAGACAGTTTCTTGGCAAAAAGTAAAAGGAGGGAGCTGACAGATCTATCGTCGTGTGAAGCTAGAGTCAAACTTGTTTTCAAGAAAGGGCAGCTCAACAGTTTTAGGTTAATGGAGGACTTGGGTCTGGTAGTAGACATGCCTTTGAAATTTTGGATGTGCTTGAGTGCTGTCTACAATGTATTTAATTATTTATTTTAGACTGTTTGCCATGAAAAACAAGCTCAAGTACAGAATTGACATTTGGTTGAGATTTACCGATATCAATTCTGTAGCATCTTAGGTGTCACAGAGCAAATCTGTAAAACAGCATGCATCTACTCCCCATCATTGTTTTCTTCAAGAGATGACCACAAGTTTTGGACATTACTGAATGCAGTAAACCCTAGGCTCCCGTTATGTGAGAGAAGAATTACCATAACATTTAATTCAAAATAATACAAATCACAAATGATATAAAGGAGCCTCAAAGAAGCAGTGTCTAAAAAAATAATTTTTTACAAAAGGACTTTATAGTTAAATACTTTGGGCTTCCTTGGGTAACTATTTTAGAGAACTAGATTATTTCATGAAGGCATATGGAAGTCAGCATGTGATCCTTCAGACACCAGCTGCTAAAGAGTAGTACGAGAATCAGCTTAAGTTTTGAAATCACTAAGGAATCAGTGAGTCGTGAATAGTTTTTAATGTAATAGTAGTTGTCACTGCTATTTCAGTTTTGTCGTGGCCTCATTACTAATTTTAAAATCTTGAGAGTGTAAGGTGGAAGAGGAAAGGGAGAAGCACGCAGGATCCCTAACAGGAGAATGTTGGATCCCTAGCAGGAGGGAAGATGCTGCGGACAAGGAAGTAAGAAAGATGAGAAGGACACTGCTAGAAAACACAGTGTTTAGCCTGGAGAGGAGATAGCTTTGGGGGACCTAGTAGTAGCAGCCTTCCATGAGAAGGTTACTAAGAAGCTCTTCACAGCAGTGCACGTCAGGAGGATGAGAGACAACAAACTGAAACAGAGGTTCAGACTGGATATGAAGAATAACTTTTTCACCCTGAGGACAGCCAAGCAGTGGAATATGCCCAGCAAGGTTGTGCAGTCTCCATCCTTGGAGGGTTTCAAGAGCTGACTGGACAAAGCCGTGAGCAATTAGGTCTGATCTCAGCTGACCCTGCCTTGAACAGAAGGTTAGGGACTTTCTGAGGTCCACTCCTAACTGAATTACCTTATTAAAAAACAAAGGCAGACCACACCCCTCCCTCAGAAAAACTACATTACACCAAAACCCAAACCAAACCTTAGTCATTTTATCTTCATTTTCCATTCTGGTTTGGGTTTGACCATGAAATTCTTATTGGAGGTACTGCTCATTTACTTGAATTTCACAGAAGATTTCTCAGTCTTTTTGTACATTTAGAAATCACAGTACCCAAAAAGGTTCATGTACTTTCTTTGGGACAGTTTTTATTTTTTTTTTTTTTTGCTACAGTATTTAAATTACAAGCTTGGGTGATGGTTTCAAACACAATTATTTACTCCTTTTGTTAAAGGAAGCTGAAGTTGAATTTGTTACAAATAGTTAGTCTTTTCAGATGGTCCTGGTTTTCACATTACAGTAGGCAAACGTGTTTTCTTAGGAGAGTAACATCCCTTTAGGTTACTGAGTGGAATAGTCCCCCGTCACACAAGAATCTAGACTTCCAATCTACTCTGCTTGTTTGATAGTTCAAGCTTGCCCTCTGCTCTTGAAAACCCTAAAAAGAATTTCCCTTTTTGTCAGACTACTTCCTACTGCTTGTCACCAGGGCTATGCATTTTTCAGGTATGAAAGCAAAGAAAGACATTTGGAAAATTTTAAAACAGGGGCTGTATCTAGATCACAAACTTCTGCTGGCATATTTGGGCTGTGGAATATCTGCTTCCTTACTGACACTGTTTAGAAAACAAGCCTGTAGTATAGTATGACTATGCTACAGTACAGTGCTTTTCTTGGTGTAGTCCAGGCTATTTGGGGTGAGGGTGTTAATCATGTCATCAGAAAGCTCCTTCTGGCAGCATATGCTGAATCTTGTTGGTTTTCATGAGAATCTCTTCAAAATAATTATGCTCAAAGAATAAACTGGAGGTTTCTAGTAGAGTGCTGCACGTGATTAAGTGGCCACAACTTCTTTGAAGGTACAGTATGAGCCTGAAATCCGGACATATTTTAAGAAATTACTTTTAACTACTGTCAAGTACTGAAGCATTCCCTGAATTTTCCTACCAACTATAAATTGTTGTATGCCAGCATATTATGTTTCCTAAGCAGAACAGTTATAAAGACAGTGGCAGGGAAGGAAAAAGAATAAATACTTATATGCAAAGGGCTTTAAAATGGACGAGGTGGGTAGGAAGCCTTTTTACTCCATTTTCTTCCTCCTTATAACAATCTTAGCTGTTGCTCAGGATTATTTTACCTCAAAATACTCAGACAAGAGAAGTAACTTCAACTATTTCTTTTAGTTTGAATTTACCTGGCTGTAAGAACCTAACCCCTCAGGTAACTCAGGCAGAAGCAATGTCAGCAGCAATCTAAGAGAACTGTCACACGAAGCAAGAGTTAGTACCATCAGCTTTTTATAAAGTAATGCCAACAGAAATTAGATCCAGATTCAACCACTTGGTTGCAACTGAGGAGTGAGCAGCTCAGATCAGGAGCTGTGCAGCCTGTGTACATGTGCCCTTCTGCTCTCTCAAATCCTGAGAGACTTTGCATGTGTGGTACCTTGGCATAGCTGGGAAGGTTGGAGAGATGCTCCAAGTTACAACACAATTGTAAGGTAGCTGAGTTACAGAGATACCTGGCTGTTCGTTCTGCATCAGGTATGTGTTGGTAAAGTGGTGTCCAGCTTCATCATGATCTTCTTGTAGGCAGTTCTGATGGTACTAGTGAGTTTTTGCACTGGGAATATAGCAAAAGTGGACATACCAGGATTTGGGCCACTGATTTTAAACTGAACTGCTTATTAAAAATCACTTTGACTTGAAATAGCTTTACAGTTTTAAATAAAATAATTACTTTAAAATAGTCTAAATGAAATGAACCTAGAAGTAGAGGATCTTTAATCTCCATATCTGATATACTTTTGAATAAATAGTTCTATATATACCTCTTGATCTTTTTGGTGATGAAGTGCACAAAAGCTTAAAATTTTTATGTAAGCTGATATCAACAGTTGTCTTTTTAGGAATAAACTTAATATCCTGAAACACTCAATGCAAAGTTACAGAAACGCAAAATATATTCTAACTACACAGTCACTATAAATACATATTTTAACTGAATGCATGCTTTAATTACTCTGTGAGTAAATAACCAAAAAAGAAAAATAAGATTCTCTTTAAAAGAAAAACTAAATAAATAAACAAACCCAGACCTCAAATAATAAACTGAACCAGCCAGTAACACTTTAAAATACAAAAGTGTCTTTCCCTTTCTCCTCGAGATCAGCCCAGCATTATAATACTCTGAGGACAACAAACAAAAAACATACCAAACTACTGTTCTCAAGTTTCATTCTGAAAGCAAAAGTTTCATTAATTTGGGCATTTAAAATTTGCTAGTTTAATATAAAGCTGCACAGGAGGCTTCCTAAGGTATAGATAAACTAAGCCTCCGCAGTGAAAACAAAAAGACAAATCATACATGCAATTTATTCTAGAAAAAAAAAGTTATTTTAACTTTCACTTTAAAAACCCGTGAAGTATAACAGTGCGTTAGGAACAATGAAGCTCACTAGAGGGACAATCTGCTCACATATGCCAGAAAGCATGATCATTTAATGTTATAATTCTGAGCCATATCTTGAAGATTTCATTTCATCGTATTTTACAAAATAATATTCTAAACCTGAACACACTGCATCGTACAACGTTAGTAAGCAGGGAATCACAGAGTGGAGCGAAGTGGACCCCTCAAAAATTCTGTTTCCTGAGGTGTAAAAGAATTGTTTCACATTAATGCCCTCAGCAGGGCTGGGACACTGTGCTCTGTACAAGAACAGTTGCCACATTTTGACCAGAGTGTGGGCCAAAGCCCTGTGTATCCAATTCTCACCTTCACAGTCATGTCAGTGTTCCCCTCACGTACCACACAGGGAGGGCTAAGCACCAAGTGACAGTAATACCCATTCACAATGACTCTTTGTACTCACTCAAATCTGTATAGGTGATAGAAAAAGAACAGATTTTACGACACAGGTCTCAGAACTGCAGGGCAAATAGATGTAAATGTGTTATATCTGCTGGACTGAGTGCCCTGGGCTACTACCATGCTGCAGATCTGCAGTTAGCCTCTGAATCTCTCCTGTTGGTGAAGTCCCACTTTACATCAGCATTCACTCACTGAGAGAGGCTGCAGCCACACAGTTCAGTGATCCTGTGCACTCATCTGGGATGAATCAGACATGAGCCCTAACCGCAATAAATATTCACAAAGGCAAGGATCATTATTCCCCGTTTACGGAGGAGAAACTGAGGCACAAAGTGATTACTCCAAGTCAGTGACATACCTGGACAGAAAACCCAGTTAGCCCCACACCTGCTACCAGGTGCTTTAAAATTGGCCAAAGCCACTTTAACATGAATAATTTAGTAAACATCTTTCTTACTTTTGTTTCTGTGTTTAGTGAGACCAATGATTTATTTTTTTACCTTCCATTTCTCAGCCCCCACAATACTGGGAGTAAAGTTCCAGGAAATTTAGTGAAGTCTGCCAGCAGATTTATCCCACTCATGATATTCACTGTAAGCTATAAGATACAGGGTCAGCCTGTTAATCACCAAATGAGGGCTCTGTGAACGCTGCTGCACTTTTTTCGCTCCACCCAAATAATTACATGGCTCACCAGGAGAATTAAAATGGAGAAAAATAATGAAGAAGAATAGTAAGACTTAGAATAAAAACAATGTTTCCATAAAACACAGACTTATTGCATGATAGCTGGAGGCAACACCTTTGCACAAACAGCTGTAAATTAAAGCTGTCTTTTACTAAGCTTCCAGAGATTGCTTACACAATGTGTGGCAATGGGAGAGCAGAAGACAGGTGATTTTCTTCTTTCTTCTTCACTTGCTCAAGTTGTTGAAAAGCTACTTGCCTACTCTCAAAAGGGTGATGAGAATAACTTCTTGTTCTCCCATACCACACTGCTACAGTTGTGAACAGATGTGAACATTTTGCCACCTGATTACTAAGCTAGAATTTTCTTGATTTCTAAGTAGAAGTGTAAGTACATCATCAAATACACACCACCTGCAGGCGGCAAGTGTTAGAGAGCTTGAAATCACATTTTTTTTCTACCATCTCCAGTAACCACTGATGATTTCTTAATGTGCTGTCTCCGCTCATTTCAGCTATGAGAAGGCTATCCAGTGTTTAAGTTCTTCCATACGCTGCAGTATCTGGGTATAATAGAAATCCATGTTGGCTGCAAAATCCGTACACACAGGGGATTCCATGTCACCAAAGGTGCAGTACAATGCAGTTCCTCCAATGCTAAGGAAAACAGTTGCTATGCACAACAGGATCAGCAAAATACAGGAGCCACCAGCTACTTCATCTGTAAATGTAAAAGCAGAAAAGGTGAAAAAGGATGATATACAAAGCAGTATGAATATGTGTGAGAAAATCTGAGATTGGTTTTACCATTAATGGGTCAGGAGGTAAAAACATTTAATAATGCTCACCATGTCAAAGTGACCATAATACATACCAGGAACTGTATCTTTCTCTACCCAGCCTTTTCAGAAACCTAAATAATTATATAGCTTCATTTCTACAACCTGTGTACCTGTCCTTGCTGATGTTGCTTCCGGAGTCATTCCACACTGAAGCAAATACACTTAACTTTGAGAATGCCGTTCAACCAAAGCCTTCCTTCATGGAAATACTTGGAATGAAATGAAAGCTTTGAAACTAAAACAAATGGAAACAATCTTGCTTCATTTGTACTGACACTGACTGCACTACCATGAACAATTTGTATTTGCTTTCACATTTTGACTGTAATGATAGAGACAAAACCTTCAGGGTAGGCTAACATGAAGGGTTAGCTTACATATCTGTAGTAACTCTTTGCACAATTGCTTATTCCAGAGTAAGAGCAATAAAGAGGTTGCAGGGGTTCTGCTATATCCTCACAACCTCACTTGTCCTTGGTAACTTGTATGCATGAACAACATCTGCATCTTCTGTCAGATTGGAGGCTCTAAGAAAATTTCTGAATTCCCTTCACTCTACATCAAGAAGAAACAGGGGAAAAGAAGAAAAAAAGGAGGAAATATTCAAGCATTTTTCTGTGGTTTTGAAATCAGATTTAAAATAAAAACAACTTTCCTTTGAATCATTAAATCCCTGGGGCAAGAAAAAAAGAAACAGAGAAGAAACTCTTAACTGAAATTTCATTTAAAACCTAAATTGTTTAAAATAATGTCAAGAAAAATATGGGTAAGCTCTCTGTTCCATTAATACCATTTAGTGACTGGCACACACAGTAGATATAGAAAGTACTATCATTAGTAACCAGAAGTATTTTTCTTAACATCTCTTTGGTTTGAATAATAGAGATCTTAAACTCCAAGAAAAGGATAACAAAATAATATATTTCTTATAAGGTTATTTAGCCTATCAAAAAGGCAGAAAGTTGTTTAGCCAAAATTAGTGACAGCTAGTAAATATATATGGATGTTTACATTACAAAGCAAGTTAAAATCTGATACCCTCCAATCCCATGGTCTACTAGAAAAGCTTGGGAAGCTACCTGTGGACAAAGCACAACACACTCGCTTCTTTTGCATTCCTCTTTACCTACATGGATTAGATTTAGGGAGAAAGCCTACACCTCCCACCTCTCAACTCTGAATATTAATGAAAGAACGTCCATTAGATGCCGCTTGCAAATCATTTGGCCAGAGGAAAAAACCTGTGGCACCAGTCTCAATCAAGCTTTAAAACAGAAGTGTACTTATTTTATCCTTCCGTAGTCTTGCACCTGGTATAGAATAATCTTTGATCAATCACCTGCATTTATTACTTGGTTAAGTTTAAAAAAACCAAGACAGTATGTACAATGAACGCCCATTTTGCTCTTATGAACAAAAAGATCAACATCATTTGCACCCCAAGAGTGCAACCATGAATTAACAGCTTTAAATTACCTTGATCCAATGTGTCTTCCATTTCTTGGAATCGCACTCTTCTCTTTGTTTGCCTTTGCTGGACTTGAGCAATTGTTTTTCCATCCCCGTCATCTCTCTTCTTTAGTATAGACACCAATCCTTCTGCTGGGGCAATCTATCAGGGAAGACAGTAAGTGGCACAAGAGATGTGAGAAATCCAAGTGCAAGATCTATTGAACAATAACTTTAAGGAGGAGATGAGCTAAACAGTTAAAAAAAAGTTCCCACCCTACTCTTCTTAAAATTGCAGCACTTGGGAAACCTCCTTCTTGAATACATCAATTCCTTAACATGCAGCTCAGCTGCATTATCATTCTGCTGACTGCTGACTCCACGTGCCCTTAATTGGTATCAAAATTAAATACACATACATTTACTGTTTGGATCATACTTTGTATTCACTGCAACAGTTCCTTTGTAAGCTCACATTAAATCACACGGGTTGGGGCAGCGGTGAGGAGGGTTCATGTCAAAAATGCTATCATCAGAGGGCAATGAGAAGCCCAATGACACACTGCTGTTGCCTCTCCAAAGATAAAATCCTGCAAAGGCTATCAAATACTTACTGTGAGATTAATTTTCCAGCACTGCAATTGGTTCCCCAGGGTGAACAAGCAGCTACAGTAGGGCCACAAAACCAAAAAGAGATAACACCAGGGGAAAAAAGCTTCACCACTCTGGATAGATTCCAGCCCCACGTTGTCATAAGCTCTCTGGATACAGCAGCAGTTCAAAAATCCTTCCCACAGGCTGGTCACCCAAACAGCTTGCACAAACAGCGATACAGTCAACAAGTCAATAACTCATAACTTCTCTTTCCTTTACTACAGCATTTGGCTTAGCTGCAAGAGTACATCCTAAACCATACTAGGATGTTACACCAGACTGAGCAGTCTGTAATTTCCCAGTTATTAGAGAAATGAAAGTAGGGGAAGTATCAGGAGAAAAATACCTTCCTAGCAAGCAGTTCCTGGTACGCTAAAAACAAACAAATTAAAATAGGAAGCATACTTAGACATGCCCTCTCTTATCTTGAGAACATCTTTACCTGAAAAAGGTATTAGTCATATCTTCATAAATCTGAGTAGCACTTATTCTGTAGATCACCAATGACATAGGTTAAATTTAAAAGTAATCTGTATACGTTTGTGCTACAGCTAAGAAAACACATCACATTTGCAACTGAGGAGATGACCCCAAATGCCTGTAGTTTTCACAGAAACTCAAAGTGGAAAATAAGCAGGTTTCCAGGTAACGCTGTAGTTGCAGAACACTGACTGCCTAACTCTCGCCATGACCGAATCAAGTTAGAAGACCATGCATAAAAATTTGTTTGCTTGGCAATTGTAAGAGCTGTACAAACACAGAAAACAAGTGACTTCATAACTTATACTCCTAAACTTGCTTCATGCTACAAACTTACGCAATGCAGCAATGCATGCTGTAACCGGAGAGATAGTGCACTGAACACAGCGAAACGCAGAGTGCAATCCAATAGGCACCATACCAACTATGGCATTTGGTGTTTGCAACTTTTTAACTGGTAAATGTGGCAATTACACTTGCAGGTCTCTAGTCTGGCAGCATTTTATAGCCCTGAACTGGACAAATAATGTTGCCCTGAAAAACTCCGGAGTTGGGTATGTGCCTCCAGTCCAACAATTTTTCCCACAAGCACAACTGAGAGGATAAAATCAATCTCTGCCACACTTCCCCTTTTCGTATTCACTTTCACTTCTGATTATCTGCTCAAGAGCTTGAATGGATTATTTAACAAAACAGTGCAACAAAATACTTTAAGTAGTGAAAGTGTGGAAAGTGATCATTTACGTCAACATACGGAGGACCACTATTTGGCAGAACTGAACCAGAAATAATAGCCCATGAGTGTCTCATCACAACAGACAAGTGCACTGGGGTGAGCTTTGACTGGTAATGTTAAGTTAGCCCTGCAGAACTGCCATGAAAATTTACCAGGGCAGCCAGCAAACAGACAGTTATGCCTTCCTTGTTGTGACAAGCAAGGGGGATCATGTAGGAGTGTATTAATTTGACTTACTTATTTGTGAGGGCAGAGATGAAATAATGTCCTTTAAAAGAGTAGATTATTTTAAGCTTTTGCGTATGGCATTGCTTTCATAAAGAGGATCAGTGCTCCTCCCGCACCACCCCAGCAGCGGGCTCGCTGCCGCCTGGCACACGTGTCTGCAAGTGGCTTGGACTGCAATGGCAGCAATGTCACCAGAGGCAGCAGGGCGGTTGTACCACTCTGCCCTAACATTAGTGTGTGGTGGTCTGTTCTGCCAGCCGTCCTTTCAAACTGAAATTTTGTTCACTTCATTTTGTCTGTTGGCTCCTGGTAGTTTTTGAATGACTGTCACAAGCTCTGTCTTCTCCAAGCTTAAAACCAGAAGGCTGTCTTTGACAGGATTATGTGGAAATGTGTGTTTCACTGATTACAGTTACATAAAAGGCTTGCAAAGGAAAGTCTTGCTATAAGGAGGTTCACTTACTTTCCCTGTCAGCCTACATGGCTCTGTTTCAGGATTTACTTCTAAATGTATAAAGAACTAATTGACACAGCACCAGTTTCTCTATTCTGAACATCTTTTGCTTGAAAATAGGGGAGCTTTTGACTTGCAGTAAAATGAGTATGTTAGTGTTACTCTCCTGTCCCAACAAAAGCCATAGACCATATTTTTAAGAATGTCCCTTTTACATGATATGTAATTCATACCTAAAATATTTCATCTGCCTTTAAATTTCACAAGTCACATAATTAAGGTTTTTGTTTTGTTCTGCAAAGGACCCACAAAGCTATTGCCTCCTAATCACAATGCAGTTTATTGCTAAAAGTGCAAACACAAACATCTGGTATTTTGTATAAAGCAATATTTACATCTTTTCTACCATATACTCAATTGCAGCTCAAAAATATTTAATGCAAGCATCACCACGTTTTATTGTTCTTATTTTCTGTCATAAAAATGTTATTGCTGTGAGGAAGACTGTCAGGTAAGAGTAAAATCTCATGCAATTAAACTGACCGTAAAATGTATTTTTCTACTATACCTTTTATTTAGAAAGATTTCAAAGCATATATGAATTGATTGTATTAGATCCATCTCCAATTAATTAAACATCCAAGGAGAGGGACTTAGCTGCCATGCAAGACTTGAAGTTTTCCATTTCAGTCTTTAGGAGGCAGGAGGAATTTTAAAAGGCAGAACACATTATTTAAATTGGAAGTTAATGAAGGAACTGTGGTTAATACAGCTGACCACAAGCCTCTGCTTAACTTGAGCCACAGGAGGAAAAACGTAGGCTTGCACCAGGCCATACCTCACACAGCTCTGTTACAAAAGAGAGCTGCATAAAGGATCCTGTTGAAATGTCGAACATTTTCTTAAGTAAGTCCAAGTCACATAATTAATAAAAGATGCTCTTGGAACATCTGTGTAACTGAGCTTACTCACTTGGTTCTGCTGGCCATCACAGAAGTCTTTTAACCGGAGCTTTTATAATTACTGTACAGGAACTGAAAATGGCATACAGGTATGTGGTGGCATTTTGAGCAATAGTTAAAAAAGAAAGGAGCAATGACTGTTGGTTAATTGAAACTCTGTTAACATCTTAGCTTGTCTCTTTTTACCACTATTAATACAAAGTGATTCTGCTTCACAGAAAAGTTCTAAACTTTTTTAGATAAAGTTTAATACCCTGACTGTGAATAAAGAAAAAATAAGCTCTAATTAAACCTCCTGTCTTTTCTGTTTCAAACAGAATTTGCCATTACAAAAAAAAAAAAGCAAAATATTCTTATATTATGCACATTTTTGACAAATATGGTGTGTGAATGTATATATTTATAAAAATATTAGACAAAACTATGAAAATAAGGTCCTGTACTTCAAACTCCTAGAGAAAACAGGTCAGACTTGACTCTTGGAATCATTTGTAGCATACAGAAATAAATAAAAATCCCAAAACGGGAGGCACAGCAAACTGGGATCCAGGAAGAGAAGTTCATTGTATGATGTATTTTGGTCTGAATGCAGAGAAACACTCGAGGAGTTTTGTTTGTGTATTCTTCTGTAGACAGTATTCCTTATTCAGTTACTTGGCAGAGGCGTACAGTTTTATTCCTAGCAATACCAGATTTTTTTAAGTGGGAATCCATAACTGCACAACAAACTGACAAAAAGCAAGACTGCCCTCGGTTAAGCTATAAGCAGCAAACGCCTTCACTAATAAAATATATTCGGTTCATAAGTAATTTGACTTTGAAAAGGAACTGACTTAACAGATTCAGTATTCGTACCACAGCATCTGACTCTAACCATTTTTCTGCTCATATGCTTGCCATGCAAGTACCAGGACTCCTTTCTACAGCAATAAATAGCTCAGATACCATGTAAGCATTTCATACAGAAGCACAATTCTTGCAAACTCAAAAGTACAGGACCCCAGCCATACAAGAGAACAGGGGATCTCACCAAGGCATTGTCTCCACACCTAGTACAGATAGGCGGAGACTTCATTTCTGCAATCAAATCTGCTGCTAGTCGGTACATACTCAGTACTTTTAAAAAGTCTTCGTGTAAAAACAGTGCCAACCAAAAGCTACTACCTTATGTTGTGGCAGAGAGTCTCATTATCTTTGCTTTCTGAAAGAAATATCAAATGATAATTTTTCAAGTAGGAAAAAACATTAAGATCTTACTTGTTTCCCTGATATTCACTCATAAAAAGCTTATGGTATGAACTTCTAATTTGTATGGCAAAATACAATTTACATGATTTAGGTTACCATTTGTTTGACTTCTGGTGTGTCATTTCATTCTCACAGAAACAACAGCAAAGATGTCTAAGAAGAGTTATACACTTCTGATATGTGTTGCTGCCAACTGCTGACTGCTTCTAAGCTCTTTGTTAGCTGTATGAATCTAGTTTCTGTAAAATGACGGCGATCTTCCATCATTCGCATGTTGTGGCACACTGTTTCTACTAGTGAAGAAACACCCAGTATAAAGGAGTGCACACCATATGTAAAGTACCATTTTAGCTTTGCAATTATTTAAAGCCAGAGTCAGAATTTGTGGATTTTCAGTCTTGTAATTAGTTACTGTAAATGATAGACTAAAAGCGAGTGATATAAACGACCTAAATTAGAGAACTACATAAGATGATTCTTTCGTCTCAATATGGAGTCAAACAAAGGTTGTCCTAACTGTAAATACATACACAAGTATTTACTCTTGCCCATTTTCAAGAAGTCAACGTCAGACCTCCATTGAAGAATATTCATGAAATTTTGTCCTACCATATGATCTTTGTAGCTAGGTTATTTCATAATAATCTTTACTTCTGCCTTACTTCTAACTTATTTGTGGCAATATGCCCTCCATGACAAGTTTTATCACAGTCAAATGGATTTATGTTTCAAGCTGTTTTGGTTTGGTTTTCTTTTTTTTTGGTGTGGTTTCTTTCACAACTACAGTATGAAACGAAAACATTGTTATCTTATTAGATGGCCACAGCCTGAACAATGAAACTTCAAAGGCTTCGGGTGTACAAGAAAGGAAGAAGTGTTACGGCTGGGTGCAAAGATCAGTCTGCTTATCAAAACATCAGTGGAATCTTATTTTAGCACTGAGCCCCCCCCCATCTCCCCAAACAATACAACAGTGAAAGCAAGTTAACAGTGCTGCTTTCTCAGGGGTGCCAAACTCTCTCAGTTCAGGAAAGCTGTAGGTGCTCACCACTTCTGAAAAGCAATGCCTAGGGTAATGATAGGTGGTAAGATAAACTGGAAAACCAAAATGTAAGTGTATAATGAAACACTGCAAGCTGCTGTGCTGCCCTTAACTCACTCTGCTGCACCCAGAAATTTCAAATATTGCAAAACAGCCCCAGATGCTGCATATTACAAATGTTCATCAGTATCGAGATTAATCCTTCTTCTCGCTCACACACAACTCCCACCAGTGTCAGCCAAGATTGTGCCTTATATGGCCAGAAAAAGTACTGTGGAAGGACTCAAGGTACTTTTTCCTCTCCAGAGACTCAACTCTGCCATCAGAGTACTGGCAGTCCTAGCATCAGGACAGCAAATAAGAAATAAAACTAGATTCCCTGTAAAGTATCACCACTTTGGTTACCAGGCCAATCAATACAAGCATATTTTTTCTAACAGTATTGACGTGCCACTTCCTATCCCATCCTATAAAATGCAAATAGTACAAACATAGCAATTTAAAAATAGTTGCTATAGGAATAATTCAGGATTTTTCCTACATGAATCAGAACAGTTCTCTCCTGCTAAAATGCTGCACTTTCAGTGGGCACAAAAGAAATCTAATCCCAAGGGATGATATTTATATTACTCTTCTGTTATACACATAAATAAGCTTAGCACGGACTGTCAACAAAATGCTCTTTTTCAAAACCGTCCTCTAAGCAAACAGAAGCCAATGGATTTAGGGCAAAATTTGATAACATGTCTGAACATGTATGTGGTTTTCCACATCTGCGTGTTGTCAAGAGCTTGTGTACAGTTTTGGGCACATGGCCCTGGTACGTAGTATGCTTCCTGACATCCCATAGAAAAACAAGGTGTTGTAGGGACACAGGTGAGGATGAATGATCTTGGAAAGGAGATATGAAGCTGTTTAGGTTGGGAGAAAACCAAAATGCTCTGTTTACAGCTCTGGAGATTTTACCAAATACGTACTAACATCAGCATGGATCCCCAATATTTAGTTCCATGCTTGGCTACTGTCCCTGAGTGATCGTGGTGGTTCTTGGTCTCTGCACATTAGCTTCTGATCTATACAGAGTTAGCCACTTTATTGCCAAGGGATATTGTATTGTTAAATGCATTAAAAAAAATAGAGGTGAACCAGGAAGATATATTTTTACAAGTCTTCCCCCTCCAGCATCTGTAATCACATCATTGCACAGTAATCTCATTTTTTCATTTAAAGAAAAAGCTTTTAAGGTCCAATGGTTGCAAATGCACCAAAACCAGAAGACTAATAAAAGCACAGATGTCATCATACACTCTCCAAAAAAGTCCCAAAGCAATAAATCTATATTTTCAGAAGAGCAATTCAGCTTATGAAGCACTTATCTTTCTTGTGGCCATCAGCAGTGCTTCAGAAAGGTGGGTTCAGGCTGAGAAGTTCTTTCTTAGTTTTGGTTGAGCAATGAACCTGCCTAAACTTGGCAAAATTAGAATCCCACACACTATATAGAGTTTATTACATCTGTAGCTCTCACCTATGCAGAATAGGCACAGAAAAGCAAATTTTATTCTACGAATAGAAATGAAGCACATGCTACATCATAAGCATTATGTAGATCTCAGACATGAAATTGTGATTTAACAGGAATTGCCAGCTCATCTCCTAACAGTCTCTGTCAGAATAAAAAAAAGGTGTTCACACTCATGTGTAGAAATCAATCTTATTTTTAGAAACACAGAGCACTGCTGGTTAAGGAGGCAAACAAACTTTTTTTCTGAATTAATTCAGAACAGTTAAATAAGTATAGATTTCAGATTAAAGAAAAAATGTATATAAAGGAATATTTAACACATTTTGAAGTTGTCAATATCTAAAATACTTTAATTAAGATAAACAGGGAAGATTTTATAGGATCCACAGTATTTACCTCAGCAATCTCTATCCTTCTTGCAAGTTCATCAAGAGAAGAAAAGCTGTCATCTAGTGATAAAGCTTCCAGTGAGTTGTAAGATGCTCGTTCAGGTGAAATGTCTGGAACAGTATCAAAGTCCTCTTGGTTTTCTAAGTTTGCAAATGATTCTTCAGTGTCTATTATGTTACCATTTAAAAATCTGAGAAATAAGTCTTCTTGTTCCTCATTATTTACCTTCTCCTCCTCTCCTTCTGTTCTCTGTATTTCCTTGCATACTTGTGATTTGGCAGTACTCTCATTCTCAGACACTTTATTGCACCCAGAGCATACATTTGATGCAATTCTGTCCTGAGAAGATTTTTCATCATCAGGCTGTTCCTGTTGCTGCTTTAAATCACTATTTCCAAGCTGTCCACTAGTAATTTCTGAAGAGCCAGCAGCATGTTTTGATCTGAGCAGATTTCTATCAGCTTGCACATCTTTATCAGTAGGAACTAAATCAGTAAGCATATAATCAGCATCTGTTAAAACCAAAGCATCTACCATTGGCTCAAGAGGGAGTTTCACTCCAGGCTTCCCAACTGCACCTTCTATTTCTTCCACATCCTTAAAAAGCGGTCTTTCTCTCAGCTGCAAACTGTTATCTTTACTGGCATCCCCAGATGATAAATAGCCCGAAGAAGGCCGGCCCACTGTCCCTGTGGACTGGGTGTGTGGCTCCGATGTTGATTCAGCACTGCAGAGCTGCTCCTCCATGTGGTCCTTTCCTGCAGCTACCCGAAGACTTGCTGCCTCCATCTGTCTCTCAGTTTCGTTTTCACCTGGAGAACTAGTGCTCAGCTGCCGATGTTGTTTCTTTGGTCCAATGACAGGACAAGTTTCAGTACCTAAATTCAACAGGAAAAACAATTCCAGTGTTTTTAAATGATTCAAAACATCAGCCCGAGGGAAAAAGTATACTGTGATTTGATAACGTTGCAACCTACTGCTTTAAAATGCATTCCCATAAAGGGCAGGTATTTTACGCTCCAGACAGTATAAAAGTTTCATTAGTAGTCTGACCCCCGATTCAGCAAAGTATTCACATGCATTTTTGCAGGCAAAGCATGTGCTATAGTGCCCTCCTGGAAAGGGTTACTCCCATATTTCAAGCACCATATGTATGTATATTTCTGAATAGCCAGTTTTCTTTTATGGCATATTTTATGTGAGTGCATCTCCTGGAGACAAATTTACTTAACAGAAAATTGTATTTTGGTGCTAGTGCATCTATGACACAGGGACATACCTGTATTTCCTTTAAAGAAGCTGAAATCATACTAATTTAATGAATTTTAAATTAAATTTCTTTTAAGTGGGTAACTTCTGTAAAACACTGAAAAAGAAAATGAGTATGAGACAGGGACATTTTGAAAATTAGACACAGATGAGTAGATAGCTCAAGGGATTTGTAATGGGATACTGAGTCCTTCACATATAGGTCATGAGTTCAAACACAGCCTGGATTATTGGTGCAAGATTTTGTTACCATCTGTCAATTTTTCCAATCGACATTACAACAGGCATTGTTGTTGGCAGCTCCAATTGCAACAAAGATTAAATGGAATTTACCATGAAGGATGACCCTTGAGCTCAGGACTCTGTTCCTAACAAAGTAATAAATGATCCTAGCATCCTTATCTAACTACAGACATACAGCAGCTTTCAGTATTTTCTTTATACCTACTTCAAAACACCTGCATTAGGCAAGCCATGCTCACTACAGACTCAAGGCAAGTTAAGACAAATACTTGAACACTTAATTACAAAAGATGTTTTTTCCTACTAAGTTAATGAAGATGTACCCACCAACATGGCAGTAATCTTTATCTGACTGTCAGAGATATAATAAAGTGTCTACTGGAAATTTTCTAGCACAAAAGCACTTATGGTAATTTAATAAATATCCTCCTCTTCCCTCCAAGTTACTTCCAACTTGGCACTTTGTTCATCACAGTAACCTGTAGCCACCACTTTTTTATCCTGTTAATCCAAGACAGCCTAGCAGAGAGAGTACCAACCTATGACATTCTACCAGTGGAGAACTCACACTTCTCCATCTTTGTCCCTCTTCCCATTTAAAAACAAATCCCATATGACCTAAAAGAAAACAGGTTATAAGCAGTTTCTCCCCATCTTGGAAATGGGTCTATATGCACACACTGCAAAATTATGCTAAGGGTTTTATTAAATTAATAATTTCATTAGAAGGGGTTTAATGAAACACATGGATTTGATTATCTTTAGATAACACTATTAAAGCTTTCAGTTAGAAACCGAAGAAATTAATGGACATAAGATGTATAAAATCTCATCTTTTAATATACGCACATAACTTTAAGGGCCTAGGTCTCTCTGTTTGTGGACTCAACGAGAAAATCTGCCAGAAAGGAATATGTAACAGAAAACATCATTCACAACCCTTGCTCAGAAGGGCAGAAAACTATTTCAGCTACTGTTGCAGGAATCTTGACTAGCCAGCTTCTTATCTTGATCACTGTATCCCCAGGAGAGATGAATCGTAAAATCTTAGGATCAACTGCCTACAGAGACTACAGATTTGGGAACTATGTTCCCAAATGGCTGCAATAAGTCAATAGAGTAATTTTTGCTTTAGATTAGTAAGGGAACTGTGATTTTACTTCGAAGGTGCTACCTTAGTACAGTACAACAATCTCTACAACGTAATCTCTCTTATTCATAATTGCTAGATAAATTCTTATTTTGGGCATATGAATTCATACGAAAGACAGTCATCAAACCACTTGAGAATTTCCCTTTTCTGACTTAGTGTCAGATTTATTCTATCAGCAAAGTGAATTAAGTAGTTCTCCTGCAGATGGGCAGATACATTTCTAAGAGAAGAAAAAGTTTACACATTTACTTCTCATTTTTCATGATGTAGAGAAAAAAACCCACCCAAAAAAGCAGAAGACAAGCATTCTAAGTTTTCAATTAGAAGGCCCATGCATTTAGGGTAGTGCTGAACAGGCTTAAATATTAGGAACTGGATGGTTATTCTCAGGATTGCTGTTTGCAATCCTCATATAGGATTCTGCTGGGGTTCAGGCAAAATCAAGAACAAGCCCCAGGTGCCCATATTCTTTCTAGTCCTGAGCTGGATCACTCAGCCACAGCTCGAATATTTTTTGTGCAGCACTGAGTGGTGTACATAAATTCAGAGTTATGGACCAACTTGTCCAATTTCTGTATTAGTTCATACTGATGCCTTCCCTACCCAAAACCTTCTAACTGCAACAAAAACATTCAGCCCCATGCTGCCGACACACTGACTCAGTGAGAGGCAGGAGGAGTTAATTTACCACGCACTGACTTAACAGATGAAGAGACCTGTCAGGATGACAAGTCATTGTTTCCTCAAGAACGTGCTGATCTTGTGAAACGCATCTTCTGCAAATTTTAACCATTTAAACTTGAGTTAGGCTTGAAATATTTGTAGGTTTGTACTGAAAAAGTATTTAGTACTGCTGGAAAATTCTCAGCAGAACTGCTTTCTATTGGATGATCTAGTTTTATTAATTTACAGGCATTTCACAGGAAAGCAAAGATTTTGATGACATCTTGAAAAGAGTTACATTAAGAGAAAGACACAAAAAAAGTCCATTTACACCATTAATAACTTCCACATTAAGTTTAGTATGTCTAGATGTTGTACTACTGTATTTGAACATTGACACAAAATGCTCTTCAATTCAGAAATTTCAAATGTTCAGAAATTCTGCTCTCCAGAAAGCTTTTATTCCCACCTAGGAGTTTAAAAAAAAAAAAAAAAAAAGAAATAAAATAAAACAAAAGAATTAAGTGCCTAATTTTTTTCCATGAGAATTTCCAACCATCAAAAAAAAAGCAAAAAAAAAAAAAGCATTGGATTCTTTCTTCTGATCTGCTTTCTGAGCTGTAGAACATGTTTGTTTCATGTTTTCAATGTTTTGTGTTTAGTTGGGTAACAAGAACAAAGACAGGGAAAAGGCAGCAGAGGGGTCATGGTAAAAGAGGATGAAGATGAGGAGGATCTACGGATGTAGAGAACTGTGACACTGTATCTTTGTTAGTTCCTGATTCTCCTGAACATCTTGGCCGATACACACTTGTAGGATAGTTTAGGTTGAAAGGGACCTCCCCAGGTCACTTAGGCCAACCTCATTTTTTTTTTCTTGTGAGAAATTCTGCTGCTTTTGAGGAAAGGTACACAATTTAGGCCCCTTCTCCATTTTAACGATTAATTTTTAAATGTTTCATAAGAACCCAATGACTTTTAACAAATTACTCAAACAAACCAGCCAAGGCAGGAGGAAGAAAATGAAGCAGAAGCAGACATAAAAGTGTGTACTGAAAAGAAATAACTGAAGTAGGTTTTTCTCTTCAAGACCCCCCAAAAGCTTCCTAATTTTCTGTGCTGTTAAAGAAAAATGTGTCTCAAAATCAGTCTATTGCATGTAATTTAAAATAGTTACTAAAATAGTTACTACTGTTAACTATACTGAATTGCCACAACTCAGAATATTTGTCATCAGATTGTTTCCCTTATGTTTTATACATCCGAATTATGTATCTTATCTCTAGTTCTACACAATTTTGTGGTTTATGTAGGCTGCTATAAATGTATGCACATTTAAAAGACTTTTTTTGACGGGGACTAAAATTACTTTAATTACAATTCTGAATATCAACAACTGATTAAAATTGCAGCGTATATCCATTGTGCAGTTGTGGAAAAATAATATATTTGCATAAATGGATGAATCTGTGGGAACCCAACAAATGCTGTAGCTTCAAATGAAATAGTTTCATAGTATTTATAGGAATATGTCAGTACTGTATAGTATTTAAAGCAAATGTATGCACATGCATATATACACACACGTACCTGATTTAAAAGCAGCAGCTTCTCCTTCCTTTAAATTGTTTGATTCCGTTAACTGAAGCAAACAACCGCTTTCCCATGTATTTCCCGCAGCTAGTAGCTGTAAAATATGACAGTATTTCCTGTAAGTTTTGGAATTAAACAGAAATACTGTGACGTTTTGAAGCATCCAAACTTCAAACAGTTTCTGTACTAAACTGGAAATATTATATCTCATAATATTGAATATATATTTATAGCAGTCTTTGACCAAGCAGATTCAATTAAACAGCTGCTTACCTTATTTTTGGATGCCTGTGGCCTGCAGCAACAAAGAAAAAAAAGAATAAATTAAACAACTTAGTACCAACATTCTTCATAACAAATGTAATTGAAATCTTATAAACCTTTGCTCTGTCCTATTATTAGCACAGAACTTTTCTTGCACTGAAACAGAGTTAGCATGCTAGCACAATTTCAAGCACAGATCCATACTACATGTGAATATCATGATAAGACTAATTATCCCAAACACTGCTCCACCTAATCAAGAAAGCAGTCAAAAGAAAACTCACTGGAAAGTGTCAAAGGATCTAACTTCCTGTAAAACTTCATGGTCAAACAAAACTCCACCAACTTTAAAAATCATGTAACGACTCAGTATCTACCAGTACTACAACTACTGATCATTCTAACAGAGACTGAAGAATGGAAAAATCCCCACAAAACATATTTCCCTCTCCACAGACTGTTTACATGGGACATGTTTCTGGGTTCTTAAGATACAGCAGCTTCCACTGATTCCACTGGGATTCACTGGTGAGTCAGCACTGCTAACAATGTGTGGACTTTGCCAACTGTGTAGAGATTCATGCACAATGTGTTTTACCATGCAGTGTGCCTCGCAGCCTTTCATATAGCAATGAAGACAAAATGTTCAGCAATTTGCAAACTACTGAAAAAAGCAGGCGAGAAGAGGCAGAAGTACTGATGCTCATACTCTCTAACAAGAACTTTTAAAAGTTGCATTGACTTTTAAATTTTACCATTTAAACTTCAAATAAGGGACACTCAAAACTATCTTTAAAGAACAAATGTGTTCATTATGTAGCTGTAGACCTTGAGTATCAGAAAGAGTTACGTTACTTTCAACTACAAAAGAAAAATGCTCAGATTTTCTGAGACCTGCATGCCATTCATTAAAAATTGAAGTATAATTTTAATTACAAAATAAATGGAGATTAAAGTTTAGGGGAAAAAAAAAAAAAAAGAATGAATCTTTTGCCTAGAGTTTGGAAGAGTAATAATACTAAATACACAGAACTAATCATGACAAATGAACACAAGCCTTAATTTTTATCGAACTGCAGTGTTTCTCAGAACCAGGAATGATGTTACATAACTGAAATTTTGTATTTTGAAGTGAGGCTTCATGGAAGAATTAGGAGAAAGCAGAGTTACTCTCAACAAAGTGACAATTGAGGTGACAGTAGGAGGGTGCTGCTAGATGCAGCATATAAATCACAATAGATTTGGATCTCAATCTTTTTGCAGGCTTGCAAGGTCACGTGCAAGGAAATTTAGGCTAAGGAACCCTGCAGGCACTCAGAGGCAATCTCTCAGTAGCAGCAGCCTGTGGGCGTAAACATGCAGCCATGGTGCTAGGGCTGCTCCCTCCTCCTAAGGAAATGCAGGTGTACACTTTCCAGGGACTCCCACCAAAACAAACAATCCCTGCTGAGTTCTGGCTACCAGCCTGGTTGTTCTCAAACTTCTCTGTCATCATTCTGAAGCAAAAAATCATATTCTCTATGAACAACAGGAGCATCTTGGCTTTTATTGCATCCAGACTAAGCCAATGCAAATGTATTTGAAAAAGTTGTCTCTCCCCACGTGATTGAGAGCATCTCCCTCATCACAGGTTGGTCTTTTCACAGCATTTGAATGCGGTTAGTTTCCTTATTATTGTTGCCTGATCATTTTCTATTGATTGGCACCTGGTATTTATTTATTTATTTTTCCCATCTGTCCCTTAAACTCAATGACTAGTACGTAGGTAGGTAGGACATTCACCCATGAAATAACAGATCTTCTTCCTGATGGGTAAAATCCCATATGTGTTACTACCCACAAGAGCACCCTAGGCACTGTCCAAAAGTTTGTGATAATGTGATATACTGATTCAGGAAGCTGATGAATCAGGCAAAGCATGTATGAACTAGCATTCACATCTTTTCAGAGTACTGCCACACTAGGGAACTACAGAATCACTACTTCATAATATTTATGTAACTGATATGAAATCAAGAGAAGGTAACTAGAATGACTTAAAGCATTGGGAAATGTCCTAAAACGTGGGAAATTGGTGAATTAAATCCTTTAGGGTAGATGCTGGAGTCTGAGATGCTGGACAACTGAATTTAAAAACAACAATTAAACCAATTAGGTATTAGAAACAAGCACCATCATCAGTTCTATAGTCTCTCTCTTCCTAAATTAACGCTACTCAGTTTTCACTTCGACTGAAAATACTAAAACTCAAAACTCCATTTATGCCAAACTAATGATTTGCTGAAAGCAGATCTAGTCCCTATGCATTCCTTAAACCGTATTAAAACATTGTGAAAATTCGTGGTAATGGACAAATTTTAGTTACATATCCGAAAGAACTACCACTTTATAACCAAATTCACTGCAGTCAATGGATGCAACTTTTATTTTGACATTGACTATTTAAAAACACCTGTACTGGCAAGGAAACAACAGCAATGCTAAGGTAAGTACTGGAAAAGTAAAAATACTTTCTTATACGTACTGTTGATGTGAAGAGCAAACTCTAGTAAGCTTTTCCAGCTCTTCACCACTCAGGTCTTTAGCTGAATTCCTCTGTGTTGTAACTGGAGTAGGAACTGCTGTTTTCCATTTTCTCTCTAAATAAAATCAAAATCAATTTTAACCAAAGTACTTTTATAAAAGTATTATTTCCTTAACATATACATGAAACTAATGGAGAAATAAATATTTACAACTCTTCTATGTGCTCTACAATCTCATTTCAGACTGTGCAAAAAAGCACTGTATTTTTTCACAACACACCTTATTTTCATTGCATAATTCACCAACCCTAAACCAAAAATAAGCTCAAGACAACTGTGGATCGAAGTCTTAATTAATAAAGAATGACAAACTATTTGCACCTTTTTCATGAAATGTGTGAGAAGAAATCTAAAGCAGGAATACTTTCCTCGTAATGAGCTCAGAGAAATTCTCATATAAATGCTGCTTTTGCTATGTAACATTTCTAAGCTGGCAAAAAGTATGCTCCATTATTTAGAAATACAAACCAAATTAAATTCTTCTTCTACCATATCAGTTTAGCCTGTACTCACCCCACTGCTCCTGTATGGAAGAAAGATTAGCAAGCAGCTGCTCATGATACAGTCGTTCAAGCTGAATGAACTTCATTGCCTTCTCATCTGAATAGAAGGTTAAGGAAAAATGCACACATATATGGACATGGTATGATTTATTTATATTCAGCAGCATATTTGAAAGGGCAATCATTATGTACCTGAAATTTTAGATAATTGGATCAAAATGAAAAATGGCTAGCATCCAGATTTCTGTGCAAGGAAGAACATAATAGAGGCATGAAAACAACAAGTAAGAAGTAAAGTAAGTTGAGAAAAGCTCCAAAAATGAAAATCCTTTTCTCTTCAGCACTTACCTCTTCCCACCTGCCTTGAGCCCAACAAAAGTTTTTCTAGAAAAGAAACAAGCAAAATGTTCTTATGCCAACAACTCTTATCAGAAAATGAAAAGCAAAACAATCAAGTACCAGCACATATCTCTCAAGAAATACAAGTATAAGCCAATAACCATAACTACCTGAAAATATGGTTCCTTTCTACTGACCAGCTGGAGGCAGGATTCAAAAAATTTCCCCAACTCAAACTTTCAAGAAATACCCACCCTCCCCTTTTCAACCATTGTATAGAAACTGTTGGACAGCTGAGTTCACCTTGTCTTCCTTCTGAAGATTCTGCTTACTTCTATATGAAGAAGTCTTTCCCCTCCTTTAGGGTTATCAATATATTCACAACAGTATACTGATAGTTACGTATTTTGTAATAGTCAGGATAATTCTAGTTCCAGCAACTGGAGTTGCTGGTTGTTCTGTCTAAAGCCATGTTTTGCCAGCTATTTGAAATTTAATTCTACAGTACAATGAGGTTCTCAGTAATATAGAAAAAAAATATTTCCATTATTCATGCTCATTAAAACACTTGAGTAGTTATTACAAAAACACAACCAGTACTTGCTCTTCTTGTTAGCCTCATACATACCATGGTTTATGAACAACAATATTAATGGCAAGAATATTCCTTGCCTTCAAGAAATCTGTTATTAGAAACAGAATTACAGATCAGAGAGATAGCCTTAAAGGATCAGAGCAACAAACCCTGAATTCTTCTTAAGTTCTACACTAGATGAATTAAAATGTCTGTCATGGATAATTAATACAGTGCAACATGACCAAGTAAGTTCTTTGTTAACCTCAGGAAACTGATGGTTGCAAGTACAGAGGAGATATCCTTCATAAATATGTATTATATAGTGGTGTTGAATTCCACACAGCAGGTGTACATTGCATTAAAAATATTCCCTTTGATCAGCTTTAAATAGTGCTCTTTGATTAAAGCAACTTCTATGAAAGAGAAACTGTCTTTCTATCACACTGCTGAATGCATTTTAAATTTACTGTATTTCCCCATGCAGAGCCATAATTTACTACAGATTTTTCCATGCCTTTAATTAGTGCTGTGTATTTTGCACTTTCTGCTGGATGTTTTTGAATTAGGATGACCAAGACAAAAGTACAGTCTTCTAAGACAGTAAAGGGTATTTTATTTTACATATTGCGTTTATACTACCACCAGAGTTGTATCTCTAGTTTTGTACTACAGGCTAACAGAATTTGGCTAGGTTTTGAGGATACCTTTCCAGGTTTCATATACTTTGTTATTTAACCTTCACAATTGCCTATTTGCTGTATTTTGCTTGTAACAAATTACATAATAATCTGTATGCACAAATTCTGTAATTTATGACACATCTTAGTGAATCACATATACCTTAAGGGCTTACCACTCTCACCTCTTCTTTTTATAGTCCAATCACTTTCCCTTAAAAGCAAACAGAGGAAAACCCAGTCCCCCTTTCCCAAAAATGTAATTTCATTCTATGGTTTAATATGATTAATCTTTCCCACAACTACTGAAAAATATGAGTAATTTGCAGCAATTCAGCTGTTATAACTTCTTGACCAAACTTAATTGTATTATCTGGGAACAAATCAAAATAAACTGTGCCATTGAACTAGCTGTTCCCAGAAGCTATTACCCATATTTTCCTACGACAGTTTCTCAAAATACCTTCATATGATTTTGACTAATTATCATTTGCCAAATAACATGTTGCTATTGTTTCAGGTTGCTGATCTCCCTTAGGTCAGTGTGTTTGGTATTTTTATTCTAATCTAGACACTTGTAGTACATATTCTAATCAACTGTTGTGATAATTTTGTTCTTACTATAACAGTGCCCTATTTGATATAACAGAATACATACCCTATCTAGATTGGACATATTCCCAGTTACTAATACTTAGAACAGAACCTCTCCTATAAAAACAGAAGTTCTTTGAAAATATTTTCTTACTTCCTTGTTTGTGCACAGCTACTAATGATTGTATCAGTACAGCTTTTGGAAGTGGATTTATTACTTAATTCATATTCCAGCTGTCTGATTAAGAAGGACTTGCTAACATATTGTATATTCACTCATGGGTAAATTACGACTGTTCACTTCATATTAATCTTGACCCACAACCTGTGAGTCAACGATAAAGCATTTGTCTTTTATGTTTTACCATGCCAGATTTTAATATTGGGTAACAATTTCAACAAATAAAAGGATACATTCTTCCTCTTGAAAATAGGTCTCAGCTATCTGCAAAAGTAAAAAAAAAAAAATAGAATTCTGTCATTTTCATGAGAGTGGTAGCAATGTAATATGAACTTTTTATTATAGTTTTAAACATCTGTTTTGCAGGTTCATAGTTTGGATAAAATACTAATGTTCAGAGTAAATACACATATTCTTACTCTAGGAAAGATGTTTAGAAAGAATATCGAACAACAAAGAAATACTAAGTGTTCTCACACTAGTGGATTTGCTCAAATTTTAGTTGGGTCTTATGTTGTTACAACAATAAACTATTTCAGAAACTTTTTAAATTATCATATTAGAAAATTTTAAAATTACCTAGAAGTACTGTGTTTACTGATACAAGTTGAAGAATTTGAATTCTGTTGTTAACCATTGTTTCCTTATGTTTGACCGAATTAAGATCATTGATGAGTTCTCCTGAACATTGTGATAAAATAGAGAAATTGAGGTTTCCTGACTGATGATAAAAGAACAGTCTTTGGACAAAAGACTCTAAAAATACTGCCTATTACAGCATCGGAGACATACCAGTGACTTTCCTGCTTGTATCCTATTTGCTATAAATGATTACGACAAATATTTCAAGTATATAGAATTTGATACAGTATGAATATTTGAAATTCATAAGATAAACACAAATGGACTGAAGTTCTTAATTTCTTTCTGTATTACTCCTAGACCACCCGCAGAAGCCAGACAATAGCACTGCAGCAGCCTTCTGCCACTTCCTTTCCTGAAGCTACTCTGCTGTGTTAAAAAGATTTAAAGATCCTCTACCTCATGTGTCAGTTCACTAAGCCTAACATCTTGATATCTGAAGCTCTTCAACAATAGAGCAAGTCATGGAGTTAAGCCAGATGGCAGTTCTTTGATTTGCACTGTAGTTGTTATGACATGGAACAAATCTGTGGCTCTTCCTCCTTTAGATTGACATTTCTATAATAGAACAATTAAAATTGGATTTGTAACAACATAGCTCTGCCAAAGAGGACCATAGGAAAAAAAAATACAAACCTAAAAATCACAACAACTCTTCAAGACTTGTTCTCTTAGATGGATGTTAATACAGATATGTCAAAACAAAGAAATACCAGAGAACTGACACAAGAAATAAGCAAACTTTTGCCACTGCATTTAAAGCTCAAAGTGCTAAGGAGGTTTAATATAGAGAACAAAAATCATTCCAAAGTAGTTACTAAGGAGCAGGAAAATCAAACATAAGACATGCTATATACAAAATACTTGAACACCTAAGTGAATCTCCGGTACTTCTAGCTTAACAAAATGTGTAAGCTCACGTTAAATGCTGCTGTAACAGCTGCTATCTCAGCCAATGGCTAGGAACTGAACAAGTGATCTCTATGCCTAAGCATTCAAGATGTCTAGCTGCAACATCTTAAAAACAACTTCACTCTGGCTGGGTAATTTTATTATACCTATCTTTAACAGATCACTGCAAAAAGGAACAGTAAATACATGACGACCAAGGGTTTATACAATGAGAGGCTGTGTATAAACCAAGAACAGAGTCATGGAAACATAAAAGAAAATTATGTTCCAGTATACCAAGTTATTGCTACATCAGAGCTACATATTTTAACTGCAGACTACAGAAATAGCTTTCTTATCCTCTTCCTAGTGATGCCTTGGCTTTCAACCAGCTATGTCAAAGCCAAAATTAAAAGCATGGAAGTGTAGAACTTTCAGAAGTATCAAGATGCCAGTTAGAAGAAGTACTTTTTCCTCTTTATCAAGTAAAGGTCCCAGGATTCAGGGGGGACAGTTGTTTGTTTGGTTCCCCCTTCCTCCTCCCCCACCTCAACTCACATAAAGGATTATTTCTTGGACTAAAAGGCTGAAGACACCATTGTACTAGAGTCCCTGCAACCAGGTCAGAGAAAGCAAGTATCCAAAGACAGAAAACGAGTGTCTTTCTAATCAGAAAGAGAATTTCACTTTGACTCTGAGGTGGTGGTGGGGAGTATAACAGAAAAGATAGAGCTGATGCCTGCAAAGGAGAAGGTATAACACTGTATAGAAAGGCTAACGTGGTAACCTAAATGTTTTCTTTCCAATTCCTCCCTGTACACAAATAATCTTTGAGATTTGCAACAAGAGCTTATTTGTGCTTGCTAAAAAACTGGGCAGGCTTTCCTAGAAAACTGAAGAATATTGATGGATTTGTTTGTAATAATGTTTGTAATAATGTTTGTAATAATATAAACTTCAGCAGTAAAAATATTTTGTTCCACAGAAACTTACAGCATTGGTGACAAACATTCAGCCTCAAAATCTTTGGGACATATCAATTTAGGCCCTCATAGTTTGAAAGGCTTAACAAGTGGGCACTTTTGTAAAAGTCTAAGGATGAGTGCTCGAAAAAGACAGCAACTTCATAGAGGAGTCTAGATTACAAGTTGTGTATTCCTGGCTCTCAGCCTTATCACTAACCACTAGACCATTCTGAGTCCAGTACCTCCAAAACAGAATTGGTAAGTGACTTCTAGGGTTCTTTATAAAGAAGTTTTGTTATTGTTATTGTCTTAATAAAGAATTTCTATGCCTTTTGTCTGCTATCCATGGTAGTCTCCTAAGTATTTCTGGAGCTGCTAAAGCTCTGCATCTATGTTTTAAATATAAGTACTTCTAAGATTCTGTAACAAATGCTAAACAAATCACATTAATCTCATTCAAGGCAGGAAAAAAAATGGTATCTTATTTCAATTAAAAGTTAACCCTTAGTACTGCCTCTAATATCGCACAGCTTTTAAATATTCAATACAGGCTTTCCACTAACAGTATGGATTGTTAATACTCAAGAACATCTGACACAGCTCTTTAAAGTAGAAGAGTAGAAGAGTATTTGCTAGACTTGGCATAAAAGAAAGTTAATGCCAGGCTGTATTAATGATCTGAAAAAAAGACTGAAGATGTCAGGTTAATTTGCTGGAAAAGGAAAAAACATTCTTAATAGACTCACTTTACATGAAAACATTAATCCTATCTTTAAAATCCTTTATTTTTTCCCCAGTTTAAAAAGTGTGTTATGATCCTCGTAAGTTCTGTTTCTTTCAAACACTCCATTCAAGTGCTTGGTATTTTTTAGGAAAAAAGAAATGGTGCTTCATTACATGTTTAAATCTGGAAATGCAGATTCTGTTCTCAGTTCTGTCACAGTTCCTGTATGACTTTCAAGAGGTTATTACCCTTAGGGTTTGGCTTCCTCACCCAAAAAGCACTGGACAGGTTTCATCTCCATCATGTTTGATGACATTCCTTAATGTCTGTAAAGTGTTTTGAAGTTTTTGCCCTGTGTTATTTTTCAAAACTGACCTTTGTACTGACTCATGAAAAACCATCAAGTTTGGTGCGGCTAAAGGTATAAATGGTTAACCCTAATGCTAAGTTTCAAACAAATGAAGGAATGGTATCAAATATCTTCACTCAAACACAGATTAAAAAAAATAATTTAAAATTCTAGGTCAGATGTAAATTATGTGTAATTTTCAACACTGAAGAGAAACCTCTTTTACAAATATAACCACTTATTTATATCAAAGATAATAAGAATGTAGATGTGTCATTGCAGTTTAAGAGTTTAAAATATTACAATCATCCAATTTTCCACAATAAAGATAATGCAACTAAGTAAAATCAGACACTGTATAGCATCTATCTGTATAGCCCACATTAGAGACTACAGCCAAACAAAATGTCTTCTAGTCCACTGTTAGTGTGACACAACTAAACTATAAACTAATACTGCATCAAGTCCTATCAACATATTCATCTTGCATCATAATCTCCAGAAAGAAAATCGTACTGGCCAGTTAGTAAAAAAGATTGCTTTTCAAATCACACATTATTTCCTTTGGTCTTGCAAAAGGAAAGTGTGTGGCAACTATGCTATTAAAAAAAAAAAAAAGAATACACTAAGAAACCTTGAATCTTAGCATTCATGCATGAACTTCATGCTAGAAAAGTCTGTAACAACAACGACAACTCGAGATTTAAAACGTTATTTAGATATCATCTGTCTTGTATCTCTACCAGTGTCTTACAAATCATATTTACGGTATGTCGAAGAGTGATCTTCCTAATCTACCAGCCAAACTAGAATTTCATCCTTGTGGAATTGGAAAACCCATCTTAAACTCCTAAGAGTTTCCTTTAACTGTAGAATATACTTTCAAGGCAATTTATGATTTACCATATATTAGAAGACCTTAGAGGAGATATCTGCTGTGATCACCTCTCATATAATCAAAATACCCTGTCCAGATAGGAAAATTGGCATATACTGAATTAATGCATTTTTTCCTAATGAATAAAGGTCTCAAATAAAAACAGTGTGCAACACCTCAGAATCATGGGAAGTACCTGATGGAGACACAGGGGCAGTATCTTTGAATCCATCTGCTCAACTTCTTCACGGAGCAATGAGAAAAGAGACTGCAATGTGCGTTTTTGTTCTTTTTGGTGAAAGTTTTCATTTGCTTCAACAGCACCTTCAGCATGCACAGAATCTGTATCTGTAATAAGAGTACTTTCCTCCTTGATTGCTGTGGTTCCCACTGTAGGAACTCCTTTAAAAATAACAAATACGTAGGTTAGGATTCAGGGTAGCAGGAAGCAGATGATGACAGAGAGGGATTCTACTGGGGAGCACAGATGTCCAGGGAGACTGTCCTGGACAAGGTGAAAAGGAAGATCCCCCTAGATAGTTGGATAGTTTATTTGAGAGTCCAGAGAATTGAGCCAGTAGTGGTGATCTACATTGGAAACAATGACACAAGGATGTGTAAACTGAATTTAGCCTCCAGAACTTTTTGCTAGGCAGAAAACTAGGCTCTCCATGGTACATTCCCTGGCAGTTCAACACTGCGTGTCTCCAATCTTATAGAAGTCAAAAAAACATCAGACATGCAGGTGGAGAACTGGCAAGATATTTGAAGGATTACATAAAGCATAACAGTATAAAAATGTTACAGGAAAAAATTGCTGAGGGCAAATCCCACATTTTTTTGTTAGAAATGCAGTATTTGTAGTATACTGCTGATCATCAATATGATAGTTATCAGGAAATGTTAAATGAGATGAAAAAGTGTACAGCAGGAGAAATCAACTACAGACTGGACCAGTTTCTCACAAAGATCAGAGAATAAAAGCAATAAGTGATGGCTTCCTATAACACACAGTCTTAGGAGTACCCAGAAAACTACAGCTCATTTCTCCAATTAATGAACTTTTTTTTCCACAAAACAATATTGAATTTGATACATTTACATAAGACTGAACTTTTAAAAAATTCTCATATTTTTTAATAACCAATTTAGAGAAATTTAGCCACTGAAATGTGCACCACAAACTTTTACAAACTCCAGTTATGATGAGTGTGTTATTTTTCCCCAGCTGCACCCATTTGCTGAAAATCATGCTATCATTTAAAACCAGGACAGGTGGGGGCACTTTCAAGTAACCATCACTGTTTCACTGTTTCTACAGCTTGGGCACTCAGCATATTTCAGACCTCATTGTGTTCATTGCAACTGAAATCCTATACTAAGATTTAGGGCTTAAGAAAGGTATTAGCTTGTCCACTGAAGGCTTCACCGTTCTATTTTTGGTTATTTTAAACTCTTTATTAAGTAAACTATCCAGGTCAGGAGTACTAATAATCTCCATGGGTGTCTACTTCCGCAGGGCTTACTGCCAAACAAATATGGCTGTAACTTAATATTGATTTTTCAATATTAATGAATGTTTCTGCTTTTCCACTATTTATTTGGGCTTCCTGTGGGCCAAAAGCAACAACAGACATAACTGGATGCAAAATACAAACCAGGAAGTACTTTCAGAGATGAAATTAAGGTTGCTTTTAAAAATATAGCTTTCTGTTCAGCACAAACCAGAAAAGAGGGAAACATGTTCTGGCAAACCTTTTCTCTCAGGGGGAAAACAAACAAACAAAAGCCCTTCACATTGCACTTTATTAAGCAGTTAATAATCATCAATCACAATAAAACAAGAACCTTGACTGAAACATGCTCAATAGCAACTACCATGCGAAATCTTTATTGTAATGTTGTTGTGGCACTGTTGCTAACATGTAGTTTATAAACTGCACATTATTCCTACATATAGTTGAGCTATCCCTCACTTGGAATCAAATTCTGCCCCCAAATTGCTCCTGTGATTCTGAAGCAATTTATAACCAACCATTCAGGTTAATTCTACCTTCTTCTATTCTGAACACAAGACAGCATTTGTGCCTTAGCTCTAACCAAGAACTTTTCTTGAGGCAGTAACACTTAGTAATGCTATTTCATCATAAAGGTATTATGGATTAAGATCTCTATTTATTTTCCTCCATGTTCTTGAAAGCAGCACACAACATGACTTTTTTCCCGGAATCATTCAATCTTGCTGTTTGAAGCAGATTACTTTTTCTAGTGAAGATTATATATTTTTTAGTAAAGACATATATTTCTGATACTTTAAGAAGCCAGGATTGAACTTTTTCACTTCACAAACCATTGATATTTACTCTATACATTGACATTTGGTTCCATACTAGAATGGAACCAAAGCCTTTACGAAAATAAATGTGAAAAAAACACAGAAGGTATCAAGTCTCCAAAAAGTTCTCAGTAGGAATGTGGCAGGGAGCTGGGTTCGAGTTTCTGCTCTGCCAGACTCACTGAGGTTTCACCTGACATCTTCTATGCCCAGTTGGGTGTGCCAATGTTTCACAAGACACGAAGGGAAGCAAACTTTCTTAAAATTTACCTAAGAGTTCATGGGAGGGGCCTCATGTTTGCAAAAAGATCCAGTTTTGACAGACCTTGTGAATAAAAATGACAAATGCATTTTTTAAATACTTCTGTTTTGTTCTGTCAGTACTGCAAGCACATGAAATTAAGATGTTCTTGCCACCTGCCTAAGAACAAGTCAGAGGTGCAAGTATGAGGCATTTGCTATCAAAATAAAATTATGAATATTCTCCTCCGGTTTTTAATTGAATTTTAATTTTCACATTCAGTAGCATTAGCTTCAGTCACCAGTAGCAGAAGTTTCTAGTACAGAAAACATATGGCAATCTCTCTTTTTAAACATTCTTTGGTACTCAATATCAGAAAGCTCAGACTGATTCATTCAAGAACTGCTAAAAAAAGAAGGACCAGGAAGTATTTTTATATATATATATAAATATTGCTTTTAAGAGAAGATATTTTAGACAAGAGTGTTGGTGGAAAAGATGTAACTCTAACTGAGCAAGCTCAAAATCTTGTTTATTGCAGCACAGGACCCTAAACTAAATAATATTACTTGAATTTTCACAGAATTTGACTAGTTTATATTCATATATTTCATTTGCTGCAACACCAAATCCATCCCAACAATTCCACTTTCTTTCCCCACCTTCAAGCTGCTTAAAGAAATAAGTTGAGTAATTTACAGGAAAAGCCTATGTTGCCAAATTTAACTTGGGAAAAATCTATTAAATGTAAGTTACAGTGCGATGCTACCTTAAGCAATTACACACTGTGATTTTACAATATTAAGTTACTACTTATGCCAGGACTGATCTTTTGGTAAAAGATGAAATTATTTTCAAAGAACAGGGATAATTTGAAGTCCACATTCACAAAAATGCATTGAAGCAGCTGACACTTCATGAGTCATTACACGAATCTACTGCACTAAAGTTAATACGATTCATTACAAGGAATCCAAGTATGAATAATCACCAAAGCTTAAATCTGTCAATTTAAATTTACACCACTTCTTTGATCACCAGCATCCTCCTTAAACAGATATAATTGGAGTCTTTTCAACACTCGTATTAGCATACAAAAACAATGTGAGAGAAATTTGGAATCTGGAAGCTACAGACTTGTCATTTCACTCTACTGCAGCATCAAGACTGCTAAAAGGAGGTGCTTCATCAAACAATGCTTAGGTGAAGCCTTGGTACTACTTACTCCAGGATAAGGAAAGGGACTCAAAAAACCAACTGCAAGTCAGGTGACAAATTCACTGTAAGCTATTACAGTCTATCAATTTCCACCTGGGGAAATCCTGAATGGATCATTGTTGATGGCAAGGAGAAGACATGAAAAAAATCACTACCTCTTTGCCTTGTCCTTATAATCTTACCTACCCATCCTTTATTGGCCAGTGTCTGGGGAAGGATATTGAACTAGGCGAATCTTCAACCAGATACAGTGATTCTTAATCTTGCATTCCAGTTTACTGATTGTAGGAGCTAGAAAAATTATAGCTCAAACATATTCCAAGCATCTACAAAAACATAATAATCAAACTTACAACTGTTTGTGCTTTATAAGCAAATATTTAAAGGATTTCAAACCCATTGGAAGTGTGAGTACTTGCTCTTTCTTAGGTGAAAAGTATGTCCACAGCAGAAAATTGACTCCTCCAATGGTCACCAATCTTCTGCTAAGCAAGTCCCAAATAAAAAACAAGCAAAATGTAGTCTTACGTATTCCAGTTTCATTGCTTTAGTCACTATAGCAGGAGAAGGAATATGAACAACATGCTTCCTAAGTAAAATGTCATCTTTTCCAGAATGGCAACATTTAACAGCAATCCTAACAGGTTTGCTTATAGGGAAACAAAAGATTCATAAAACTCTTCTTTAGCTATAAGTCTAAGTAACTCATTTATGATTTTTCAATACTTAAAAATAAAAAAATCACCATAATACATGCCACGCAAGTATTTAAGTTGTGATTCCAGATTGCTTGTGTGGCACTCACCCACTCAGGGGTCTTCCACTCTGGTTTGATTCTCTCCTTTATCTCTGAGTTGGTATAAAGACAAGAAAGAGGGATACTCAGGAACTGTTTAAAATAACTGGTGTTAAAAATTAAATGGAAGATTCTCTGCAAAATCCATTTGTAACATCAAGAAATTGTGACACAGTCACTGCATTGTGTGAAAACAGGAGAACGATCACGTGAGAATATCTAAAAAGCTAAATTAGCCTATAATCAATGGGAGATAAAATGTAATTTTATATTTTGATCCTCCTTCTATAATAGTGAAGGTTCTTCATTAGCAAAGTAGTAAGAGTTTGTTCATAGGAATTAAAACTCTTAAGACTTTTGCAAGCAGGATGTTCTCTGTTGTGGTATTTCATATTTCTAGATTTTCCCATGAAAGTTTCTATTATTTCATGTTTCTGCTTTTTGCCTTAAAACTGCCATCTACTGTGCACAGCTCGTTTTGTGGTATTTCTGCATCAGTTGATTGCATTTCTCAACACCACCACTAACAGAGAGAGAATACAAACAAAAGTTTGTATTAACTTCCAGTATTTGGGCAAATTTCTCCTTTTGTTCCTCTCATCATGCTTCAGATATCGCTGTCCACACATCTGTATCACATTTCCTCAACTTGTTTTATGTTATTCCTGTCATACAGACCACTGGTTCTCAATTACTTCTGCCAATCTCTTATTTTAAGGAAGTATTTTCTTCTCTTTCTAAACATTAAATCTACAGTTTAAATATATACTGAATGACTTTCTGCATCATTTAATAAGAACTCATTCTCCCTATAATGACAGATATCAGGATCCTCTTATCTCTACTAGAAGATACAATTCTAGATTTTGCCTATACATGCAAGATATGGAACACAAGGGTTCCTTCCTTTCTCTTCCTTACCTATTTTACAATCCTTTAAGATCATCAGTTTTCAAATCAGGTCATAAAAGACTTGCCATTTATCAAGAAAATTGTATTTTAAAATAATCCATTTTAAGTAGCCAAATTCCCCATCTTCTCAATCTTTAGATGGAGAGGAAAAAGGAAAAAGATGGGGGGAAAAAAAAAAAAACCTAGGCATGATTCAGTTGTTCCAGGTAACTTTCAAAAGATACCTATGCAATGAAACACACGCTGATTTTAATTAATATATTTGCAGCACTACGGACATAAGCTTTATGATGAAAAGCTAATATAATAATAGAGTTGATGCAGACAAAGCCTACTTATTCAAAAAGGGAAGGAGCATCTCAACTAAGAACATGTAATAAACATTTACATTTTCCTTATCCAATTCATATCTAAGAGATCTAAAGGAGAAATAACATCAAAAATTGGTAGAAACACATTTTTGAACATCTCATTTACCCAAAATGCACTTCCTGGGACTATCTGTTAAGCTTTGAAAAACCAATGTAAATTTTGACAACAGCAGGCCAAGATCAAACTATTTGGTAGTTTGAAATCCTGGTGACCAAGATTTCAAATCTTGACACTGGATCTTGATGTTCAAATTATCAGAACCATACTGCCTGAAATACTGGCTATTCTGATTTGGAAGTCAGCCCAATTTCCGTACTGAAACTCCACAGTTTCCTCCACTTGTGCTTCCTTGATACGTTCGATTTGCTGCATAACCAATGTTTAAATACAGAAGGTAAAAACATCTAGAGTTGGATCTGACTTAGGACTATTAGCAATTCTGAGGAAAAAAAACAACCAACCAACCAACAACCACACAGCCAAAAACCCCCAAACATTTAGTGAAATTTTAAAAATAATTAGTCTGATAACTAACATACATCTTGCTTATTAGTTCACAGAATTAGAACTGCAGTATTGTTATTTTAAGCAAACAGAACAAAAACATTTTTTATCAAGTACCTTTAGATTTTTTACTGGAGCTTCTTTTGCTTCTTGGACTTCTTTTTCCACCTGGCTGTTTTTCTGCAATAGGCTTTTCCTCCAGCTGGGGGTCCATATGGACATTCACAGACCTCCTCTCAGTCTCCTCCTTACAGCTTGGGGTACAGTCTCGAGTGTCTATATTCTCATTATTATTGATGCTGTCCTGCTCACCTTTCTCCTGTCGTCCCATAGCAATGCTACTACTGGTCAGAACCTCATTCCCATCACTGTCAAGTTGATTTTCATTTTCATCAGCTGAAGAAACCAAATGCGATGCCAAACTTTCCACCCTGTAGTCAGCAGGAAGACTGTCCTTTGAGTCTATTTGTAGATTATTTGGTGGAAATTCTCTGTCATCCATTAGAGCGTTACTTGTTGAACCACTTTATCTCTCTCCAAATATTTTTAGACCTAAAATATAAAACCAGAAGAAGCATTTATAATATATATATTATAATGGATAAATAACCTTGTACTTAATGCCAGCCAATAAAGAATCAAAATAGCCAAGTGATACAGTTTAAAAGTATGGGGAAATTCTTTCAAACAGTAATCCTTTGCCCCATTGTAAGTCTTACAGCAAAACATATTTACATACAAAAAATTATCTATAAACTGGTATTTTTATCCAATTATAATAGGTTCCAGCTACCTGACCAATAGCACAGCTGATCTTTACAGCAGCGCTCACAGCGCTACAGCTGAAGTAATAAGAAAAACAAAAAGATAAACAGAAACCATCCCCACCACCCGCCTTGATCCATGGCTAAAACAAAAGCATTCTTGACACATAAGATCATAGTTAGTCTGAAATAAAAATAAACCACAGAGGAATAAAAGCAGAACAACTTTTAATTCTGCCAGTGATGGTATCACATCAAATATGCAGATAAATTAACTCTGTTCCAAGAATCAGATGCAAGTAGAACCTGTTTATTGACTCAGATTTTCACTTTATCTTCAAGAAAACATTCAACATGTCTTCAGTATACACAGAAGCAGATGGTTTGTTAGTAAAAAAACCCTGAATCTCCCACTTACTCTCAGCAGGGGTCAATTTTCCCTTTTTGTGAACATGCAACTGTAATCAATGCTGCAGTTAGATGCATATTCGAGGAAAAAAGGGTAACTTAGCAGCAGAGTTACACGGTACTTATACAGGACCGTTATTGTATCAGTTCCTATCTTTAGTTTAAGAAGCATGGCAATACTGCCGGTTTAACTTAGCAACTATACAGATGAAATATGGCTCCATTACGTGCATCTCATTAGATTTAGCTCACATATTTTAAATAGTGAAGCCAAAAATCAGCAAGCACTCCTGTATTATGGAAGAGATTAGACAAGCTTCCTACAGCAGCTTCCAATCCTTTCCTTTTAATGAAAAGGCTTTTTAGGAATCCTGTCTTCACCAGGCTTTCTTCAGTCTTACCAACTGAAGTAACTGAAATACACACTTGCTAAATATGCAAGATAATGTTACGTTTTTTCATTCATTGCTAGAGGAATTCAAATTGCAGAAAAATGGAAAAAACAGCTTAGAGAGTAAGTAGATTTTCCTTTATATAAAGAAACATATTTCTGTTAAAGATAACTAGAAAGATTTTCCCAAAATTATTCCTCCACAGCCTTTGTAAGACTGAAAAAAGAAAACGTCACTCCTATCCTAGAGAAGGACAAGGAGGAGGATTCAGGGAGCTACAGGCTGCTCAGCCTCACCTCGATCCCTAGAAGGTGATATAGTAAGTAATCCTGGAAACCATTTTCACACATGGAATTGACAAGAAGGTCACCAAGAGTAGTCGGTGTGGACTTATGATGAGTAAATAGTGCTTAACCAACTTGATACACTTCTACAAAGAGGTGACTAGCTCAGCAGAGGAGAGAATAACACATGCTGTTCACCTTGACTTTGGTGAGGCTTTTGACACTGTCTCAAATCAAGCATACAAAGTACAGACTAGATAAACAGGCAGTGAGGAGTTCCAGGGAAGCATGCAGAGAGCAACAAGCCACCACTGGCTGGGCAACACACAAGCAAAATTCAGCACCAACCACAACAACTGCATCTTTGCTTCCAGCCTGAACAACTTGTTAACCATTTCCAGACATACCAGTCTAACAAAAATTACTGCCTGTCCTATAACATACAGGGGAGGTTTAGACTGGACATTCAGAAGCGTGTCTTACTGAGAGGGTGGTCAAGCACTGGAACAGGCTTCCTAGAGAGGCGATTGATGCCCCAAGCCTGACAGTGTTTAAGAGGTATTTGGAAAATGCCCTTAACAACATGCTTTAACTTTTGGTCACTCCTGAATTGCTCAGGCAGTTGGAGTAGATGATCATTGTAGATCCCTTCCAACTGAAATATTCTATTCTATTCTAGAAGAATAATTAATTGTACACAAGAGACACAAGTCAGTTTCCTTTGGCAACCAAATAAGAGAACTGGCTTTCCTTGAGCACCAGAAAGACAAAGAAGGGAACTCAGGAGGAGATACATATCTGGAGAATGCGTCTGTTCATTAGAAGGATGCTCCTTAATCAAGCCCTTTTCTCTCAGAGTTAAATACAAAATGAAAGGTTAAAAGCAGGACAGAACTTTAATTAGACCAGAAAGAACAAGAATTGGAAGATATTCTTTACAGACACCCACACATTATAGCTATGTTGATTTATTGATGATAACTGTTCTAAAGCATTAACAAAAAATAATCCCAAACACCATGTTAAACTTGAAAGGGTCACTTCTTATTCCTCCTAGCATATGAAATAGTAACTACTGCTGCCCTCCCCAGCTCACAGATGAAATTATACATCAAACAAAAAAGCTTGAAGTAAATTGCTCAAAGCCAATGCGGAATTAGTTTTAACAGCAAGAATTAAAAATCATTATGTCCTACCACCACTTTCTTGCTTCTATCAGTAGACAATAGTTTATTCTTTCAACAGTTAACACAGGGAAACAGAAGCATGAATGCATTTGAACAAGGTGTTTCCTATTAGATTATGCAAAATGAGGAAAAGATGCTTTTGACAAGTGACATTTTCTATAGAGGAAGCTAACATTTTGATAGAAAATATTAACTCATTTCCTTTCAACATGTGGCTAAAATGATAGTCCTTCTGGAGAGTACAGATCAGCCTATTGTGGCTCATTGTATGAGACTCAGTATTCCTCCCAATAAACATAGCCCTGAAAATCTATTCCTTTCTGCAATCCTTATGACTCCCTATAGAATGAAAATCCAGAAAAGCATAAGTTCAAAGAATTTAGAACGGTCATGGCCTTGATCTTTTAAAGGATTCCCCCTTCCCACTCCCCCCCGATGAGACTTTTTTCTTTCCTGGTTTTCAGTGCTGCTACCTGAAATTCCTTTTAAGTTTACCAAGATGTCAGGCAGGTACCAAAGTGAAGCTAAATCCTGTGAGAATGAATGTTAGCTCTTTTTAAAAACACAAGTAGAAACCCATGTTTATGAACAAAAATTGAATTAGAATCACTAGTGATTTTAACTATATTTAACAGACCATTAACATGCAGTTTCTGTATTTACTGTTTTGCCATTGAAGTGAATTGTACACACAAACAACACGCTAAGAAAACAACATTTGTGTCTTCCTAGGCACATCCTTTCTCCCTTCACTGGTTGCCTAAAATTGAAAGAAAAGCTAACACTGAGTAGAACTGCGCTGACCTCTGTTAAAAGATGGTGATGAATGAAAGTGCTTCAGTTCCAGTTGCCACACAGATTCATGCAATTGGCATATAAAATCATGGTGATTATAGCACAAATCACACATAAGATGGAAAGTACTTGCCAAGTGGCTAAAAGACAAAGTCCGTATTGAAAAAATTAGTTGTATGTTCGTTTGCTTTAGGACAAAAGAGTATGTACACTACAGAAATATCAGAGTACCCACTTCTATTTCAGGTCAATTTCAATTTAAAAAAAGCCCATGCTCTTCAGTATTCTCTTGCAGGTACTTCATAGAACTTCAACAACTTTTGCAGTTGCTCATTTCTGTGTGTGTACAGAGCCTTTCTTCCATCTGTCCTTACTAAGGAAACATAACCTCAAATACAGTTGGTTGGATTGCATTCTTAAAAAAAGGTTAGAACTAGGATCCTTCCTAACCTGGCACAGCCAAAATTTGAAAAGGGCATTAAAAAACCCCAAACCAAAGCCACAAACAAACAACACTCCACCCCAAACCCTCAGACTAACACAGCTCCTCTATCCTGGAAAGCTGGTGGGGTTTGTAAACGTTTACTGAATATGTAGCGTAGTATTTAACTTACCGATCTCAGAAGTACCTTATGGAATAGATCAAGATCATAACACCATATCTGCTGGCAAAAGGCTAAAAACGTTCTAACATTTAAAAAGTTTATGGCAAATAATTTTTATTTGACTGCCTTCATATAGCTTCTCTACCAAAGACACTGTTTTCCCTCTCTCATTCTCATGCCACTTAATTATTCTATGTTAATTACGGAGATTTAAGTCTTAATTCTTCAAAAGTTAGTTTCCCCATTACATCATCTATATTGCTCTATTCCAATTGAACGGACATTTCAGACTGGTTGCTGGTGTTGCTTCTACTCAATTTTTTCATTAACTTCGATGATAAAACACAAAACCTATATAAAATCTGCAGTCATACATATTTTTGAGGATTTAATTCAAAATTAATTGTAGCAATAAGTGCTCCAAAAGCAGTAACATAAAAATCACTAAGACAAACAGAACACACTGTATCTTTTAGAATAAATGAAGCACATCTATATGAAATACGAATTAACCAGTCATTCTGTTCTGATGAAAAGCATCTCAAAGAGATACCAAACAGAAAACTGACTGTGAGTCCAAGGTTTTTTTTCTCCCGAGATATAATACAGCAAGTGTTACAGGCACAAGAGAATTCATTACATCCTAGCAGACACTAATCAATTACAGCCATGTATTTCTGTTTGTGCACAATATACGCAAACCAAGATGTACACAAATAAGAAATCCTAGAACACAGAGAGGCAAGAGTTTTGGAGAGAAAAGGGACAGCACTACCTGTGGTAACAGTCGTTCAGCTTAGAAAAGGTTGTCATATGAACAACCAAACAGATGTGTAGAGATGTGGAATCCCCATCCTTTCAAAGGACAAATTAAGCAAGTTTCAGGTTTAAGGACGGGTGAAATAGATAGTATCTAGGATTAAGGGAGATTTATTTTCTTTGTTGTTGCAGGGTTGGGGTTTTGGTGGGTTTTTTTTTTTGTGGGGGTTTTTTGTTTTTGTTTTTGTTTTTTTTTTTTTATTTTTTTTTTCTTTGTTTGTTTCTTTAATTACAAGCAGCTTCAGAAGTCCTAGAGGAAAAACAAATTCAAGCTGATTCTGTGAAAATGAAACAGGACTTTTTTAAACCATTACTTTTACAAAGTTGGTGCTTCTACCACTAGAACAAAAAAGGAAAACTGTAGAAACACTGAAATTTAAAGAATGGCTGAACCTAACCTATATATTTCTTAAAAAGAATAAAACTGTTGATCTTTCTGATAGCTGGTGTAAAGATACATTACAAGACTACATTTAAATGTTAGTATCTCATTCAATACTGATAAATAATCTTTTACAAATTAATACAATGTGAAAACCACCATGGCCATACAAAATCAAAACATGTACTGCAAATTCTTATTATGGCACATTAATTTCTGCATACAAGGAAGAACATTGATCTCATTTTATGAAAATTACATTTACTACCAAAATGAAGATGCAGTGATAGAGAGGAAACTAGACGACTGAGTAGCTATATAGCACTATCTGAAAACTACATACAACATACCATTACATTTCATTAGCTTGCAAGAAAAAGGACAATGCCTACTATACTATTACGGGAGCTAATAAACAAAAAGCCCATATGTTCTGTTGAGAAAGTGCAAGCGCAATTTCTCTACAACTGTTTGCTGCTTCTGCTGAGGTGGAAGCCAAGATGCACCTAAACCAACCTGGATTATTATCACCAGATTTGTTCAGAGTGTCCTTGCTTCACCACAGCCAAGAGAAAAAACATACTAGTTGATGAAGACATACTTAACCATCACATATTTGCTGCAGAAGGAATAAGACAGTAGATAAAGAATGTAGGCAATTCATTTAGCTATAATCATCTCACAAAGCCAGACCACTTCCAGCTAGCAGAATTCTGCTCTGCACTGCATTTTATGTGCAACACTTAACGGCTGGAATGCTGCTGTTTTTAAGGAGAAGGAAATACAAGTATTTATGTGGACACTTCCAACCTGTCATCTCTGCAGAAAAAAATTACCATGCTGTTGTACTGTCTTAGAGCATGGACTCATTAGTATTTATCATTTCACAAGATAGTCTTACATACAATCCCCTGACTGGATGGCCTCGTGATGAGAGAATCTCATTAACATCCTCCTGACTGTTCCATTTGCCCTATGCTCAGCTTTGAAATAATGTACCAGGGGTAAAAATAACTTTGTATGTCTTCTCTGCTTCTGTGTCAGATACATTGTTCAGGACGTCTATCTCTTCAAACGCTTTCAGTCTGTTGTCCTCCAAGAAGTACTCAGATGCAGGAGTGGTTTATCTAATTTCTCTGAATGTACAAAAATGTCTGAGCATGCACACTTTGGTGGTTTGGCACTTTCTGACATTGAAGTGACATTTCTCAAGTAGCAGTGGCATGACAATATTTACATCTGTAAACAGCAGAAATAGTGAGGTTTTGAGAGGAAGTGCCACATGTTATTTTCAACTTCTAAGCTTCCCAGTCATACTGCTTATTCTTACAGACTTAACAAACAATGATAAACACATATTGCCAGGCATAATCTACTCTTCCACATTTAACATTACTAGAAAAATATGTTTCAGCCAGCAGACAAATACAAGAGGTTTGTCTGGGAACAAACAGGATCTTTCATCAGAACATATGACAGAGTTCAGACAAAAATTTCACACAAGCTCTTTTGCAGCAGTTAAAATACACAATGATCAGTCCCCCAAGTGTCTGAAAAGTTTTGAATTTCAAGCTTCACTGGGACAAATTTCACTGAATAGTGTAAGAACAAAAGGGGACCTCACCATTTGGAGTATTCATTTTTTGTTCTTGTCTGCAGCAAAACACCAGATGATACCTCAGGCAGAGGTAGAAAGGCAGTAGAATAGACTGTTTTAGGAGGATGGATAACTTGCATCACTGCAGTACTTTTATAAACTGTCCTGAGAAACATTGGTCAGGAATAACCTATGAGTAACTGGTCCTGTCTTGAGATGCATGAATTTCCTTTTAAGTCTTACAAGAAGTAATCGGCCTTTCTTGATTTTTATATTTTCCTTCCAATTGTTGTTACACTTCAGAACATGCACACAAGTTTGATTACAAAAACATAAGTTAAAAACTTCTTAATAGACAAATTTATGTATCTTTTCTAGGATGGGTACTTTTTGCTTATGAAGGAGAAAAAAAGAAAAAAGGCAAAACCCAAAGAAATCAACCAAAAAAAAAAAAAAAAAAAAAACACCAAACAAAAAAAACCAAAAAACCAAACCAAAAACCCCAACCAAAAAACCCCCAAACCCAAACAAAACTAAACAAACAAACTAAAAAGTCCTGCAAATCTTTTATGAAAACTGATCAGCTCAGCTCACTTTTATCCATATCTTTACTTTTACCGGGACCTGAGAAAGCCGATCCATCCTACTACCTCATAAGAAGTAACTAAAAAAATGGACAACAATTTGAAATCCCTCATGATCTCAGGTAACAACTTGAAACATATATGAAAAGGCAGAAACTACAGAATACAGTCCCTTGAAAGGAGATGCAAGAGACTTCTTCAAATATCTAATGTCTAAAAAGGCAAAAGTCTAAAAACTGCCCACCTGAAGAAACAAGAGTGTTCAAGACTTTCTGACAGTTGAATTTCACAGTGAGATTGAATTCCATAATTTACACCTGAGGGATGAGCAAGTTTTATAGCCCTCCTCAATACAAATAAAATTAACATGGTTAAACTATTCAGTTAGGTCCTAAATTATACCAAGGCCAGATGCAACCACAAACAGAATGGAAATCTATCCATAACATTTATGAAACAATTCTTGTACGCAAGTATTATTTGTGGTCCCTTCGTTATCAAACCTGCAGGTCCAACCAGAAGGTTAATTAAGAACATAGGTAATGGTTAGAGCTTCAGTAATTGCCATCATTATAAAATCCAGCAGCTCTATGAAAATGTTGCATCAGTTGGTTTTCTATTTCACAAGGGAAGGATGGTCTAATTTTGACATTATCCAGTGTCAGATACGAATATGACTGAGATGAAATCCTTTCTTTGCTCTGAACCTCCTCTGTGAAGTCCATCAAACTGATACACCATCTTTAACACATTTCTTAACTACAAGATATTGCTTTGTTTCATGGGGATGTAACAAAGATGAATACATTTAAAAGACTGTGAAATGGATATTTCGGTAAGAGGGACCACAGAAGGACTTCAAAGAGGTACAAAACAGACACTCAAACTCGATCGAGTGCATGACTGAGAAATCAAGTATGTATAAACTGGAAGGGACCTATGTTAAATGCATCACAGTCCCCACAAAATTAACCACTGGTGTAACTTGACTTAAGTTAATGAAGCTGTGACTACCTAAACCCAGTAGTGGGTTTAGCCTTGAGTGCTGTTTCAACTCTCCCCTTTCCAACAGGAAGTGAAGGTAATTAATTTCTGCTCTAATTGTGTAAGTAGATGCTGGCTATACATTAACCATCTCTAATAATTTACACATTTAGTTAGTAGATCTTGGAGAAGTTTTCTGAAGCACAGTTACCACGTTTTCTATTAGAATTTGAACGTATGTTTGTAATACCTGAGTCCATAAACAGAAAATTTATTACCAAGGCTACTTTAAGCTGCAGTTTCCATTAAAAAAGCACTTTCCCATTAGAAAATCTCAAATATTACAAACATTAATAAAAGCTAGCATCAGTACTGTAAGAAGGTCTAAAACTCATTTCACTTCAAACCCAAACTGAAATAGTTTAAATGATACCAAGACAGGAGGAGATTTACAGCCTATAGAGACACTGAATGGTTACTTTTCCTCCTTTACTAATGATGTCATATTTCAGTGCTAAAATAGTAGACTTTAATAGTCTTCCATGAGAAAAAGAGAAATCCAGATAAGAAACTAAGCAGCTATCAAACCCATGTTGAATAAAAGATAATTTTATATGCCAGATGTCATAAAATCTTCCTGGGATCAAATGTGTAAGCTCTCCACTGTGAATGTCACTTTATTTTATAAAGACGTGAATGAAGACGACAAAGTATTACGGAACAACTTACAAACTTGTACGTTTCAGCACAGATGCTCCCCCATTTATTTATTTTGCCATTGGCCAACTGCAACACTGTAACAACAGAACGCAGACCACCTGAACTGCAAGGAGGGTTCAGCTGAAATGCTGTCTCTAACGTGGCAAGGTCATCATACCCCCACTTTGAGGCTAAAACCACACAAAATTCCAAGTTTTAACCACTAGGAAAGAACCTCCAAAATTACACTAGAAATTTCTATATTATTTCAATGACATATTCATCAAGTGAACCTAAAAATCTTCCTAACATGCTCATATTACAAGGTAAAACAAATACCAGGATTATGAGTTTGTTTGGGGTTTTTTGGTTGGTTGGTTTTGTTTGGTTTTAATCCTAAAGTTATTTTGAAGTATTGGAACAACAGCAGAAAAAAGTTCATGCTCCTAAGCAACTCTGATCCTCAGGAGCAAGCATGAAATACAACAAAATTTGCCTACAGAAATATTTGACACGATATAATTTTTGCTCTATACTTTCCTTATGAGTTAGCAATACATCTTCAAAGACATCACGGTTTTACAGTAAGTAGATAAATAAGTAAAAAAGAGTAAAAAAAAAAAATCTTTAGCAGGACAAGCTCTTGAGCAAGGTAACATTGTCAAAATAAAGACTTACGACATAATACAAACAACAGGCTGAATGAATTTGAGTCAGCTGAATGTGCTCGTCAGAATTAAATGAAGAGAAGTTCTGAGAGAAGTAAACAGAAGACGCACCTATTTTAATGTTTTATACTCCTGTCTGCAAAGGTTTAATAGCACTTTTTTTTTTTTGCATGCACCCAATACTTGCAGTAAGGTTAGTGCTGATGTAAGATGACAGATTGATAGCCCTAGGGATTGAGTTTCTCTTTATACAGAGAACAGATATAGCACAGAGTGAGAAAGTTTGTACCCCTGCCAAAATGCCTCACAATACACAGCTTATGAAACAGTCTTCACACTACAGAACCCTTTGCCTCTCCACTGAAAATGTCAAAAATATTTTCCCTTATAATGAACACTAAGCAGCAATAAGACATGGACACTGTTATTAGCATCAGTAGGGACAGAAATCAAGCCATCGGCTCACTTAAAAATGTGTATTTTTGTGCTCAAAGACTCTTTTGTCAGATGTGAACTTTGCTGCAACGTTTGTAAAGCTGCAAAGTCAATCCTTTCCTATTAAACAGCATGTTATTATATCAGAAAAACAGCAAAGAATGAGTGGTTTAACTTTTTTTTTCAAATAAGCTTATATTAACAAACATGACCATACACCTGGGGCTCAGAAACTATCTCAAAGGAGAACTTAATAGTTCTACCGAATTGGTACCTGAGCACTGGCTCTCCAGTCATCTGCCCACTTTTAATGGACAGTAATTCTCTATTAATCAGGTTTCCAGCACTAGGCTGGAAGCTGCACTGTCACATGCAGCAGGCAGGATTCCAAGGAACCTTCCCTTATTTCCCTTACTACTAATAGCTTGGCCAAACAGCAAAAAAACTCCCCTCCCACACCTCCCCATCCAAGTGTCCAGTCATTTTTCATCGACAGATCACACACGGAAAAGCAGTAAGTTAAGGTTTGTAGAGCATAGTGGTGCTAAATGCAAAATTGCTGACTTCATTATAAAGGCCAATTTTCACTTTGAAGGAAGATGTCCAATAAAACCCACAGGTTACAAACTTACTAGATCTCAAACCAGATTGTGGCATAAGATTAAATGCTACTTCAGCCCTTGGGACACTTCCTTTGTGCATGTATGGGCTTGGAGTGGGGGGCAGCGATAACAAGGGAATAGGACAAAAGAATGAAGCAATTCTCAGACTGATTTTTAAAACCCAATTTTTCCTAGAGACTGTTTTCCTGAGTGCACAGCACTTACAGCACTTTGGAAGAAATCTCTTACCACTCCTACTATTTTCCTTGGTATTCTCCAAAGTATTACAACAAGATTATTGAAGTATGCCGAGTAAAATTAGTGAAAATGGTAATTCTGTGACATCCTGCATCTCAACAAGGCATAATTTCAGCACGTACCAGGTTATTTTATTTTCACACTACTGAAGCTAATGCGCTTAAGTGATTCTTTCAGCTCTTTTTCTGAACATCAGTTCTTTTGTAAGCTTCTTAAAAAATTCACATTAGAGGTAGTATTTGGTAACTTATAATAAAGGTAATAAAGGTAACGCTTTCAATACATGCTAAACAATATTAAAAGTGAATCTTAAATTTTACAATAGGTCAATGATAAAATAGGATATGGTGAATAAAATAGAAAGATAATGAGTTTCTGAAGCAGTTATACACTAATGAACTTAATCTGTATTCTGAGCCAAATAGGACACTCTAATGACAAGTATCACTAACAGGACAAGAAAAATTATGATCCCGCAAATTTCCATTCATATACCTCTTGGAGTTCTTTTATGCAAGATGGGAATTCTACTGAATATGTACAGAAAACAAAGTATGGGTATAAGAGTTTCAAAAACTGAGATCAAGATTTATGTAATTGCATATTGGAATTTAAAATATTGCAATTTTCCCCCTTAGAAATGCTTCTCAGTATTAATTAGGGCTAAGTGCTTAATACATAGCAAAATAATACTAAAAGACTAATGCCTTCATATTAACTTAAAAAAATAAACTTTCAGTAGAGCCAAATAAAAGCATAAGACATTCAGAACCACGGAGAAAAAAAATCTCTCGTTACTGATCCTTTTAACCCATACAGCTAATAAGCTCTTCTGGTTTAAGCACAGGCTGGAATCCAATCGAACAGGTAACCCTTTTGATTCTTTCTCTGATTTAGTTCAAAAACAATAATTAGGAGGAAACAATAATTTCAGAGCAATCAACAATGCACTTAAATTACAAGGACATAAGCTCTATGAGGTAAGACTGTAAATTCAAAGATTTGCCTGTGGCAATAGCTAGATTAAACTAGAAAATATATGCTACAATCAGCCATTAACTTAAAAATAACTGTTCAGATGTCCTTGGGATACACTTTAATGTATGAAGTTGTCTGCACTGTAATTTTTGAACAAAAAAAAAGTACAAAACTTCTTACCATTTTCATAAGGTTTCAACAGTTTCCCAAAGATTATGACCAGGTCAGAAGGAGGTAGTCCTTTATGCACGCAGGATTCAGTATATATCTGGCAGTTCTAGAGGGGAGGAGGAGGGAAATACAGAATCATAAAGTTATTCTATAGAGATCTATGGTTCAATGCAGCCAAGTGCTAAGCTGAAGTAAATAAAAATATGAAGAAATGTGTATCATTTCTAGTGTACAAAGAATTGTCAGGGGACGTTGGCTCTGCTTAGCAAACACTCCTCCGAGCAATCTCCAATCTCCATTAGGCTGAACAGCCCATTCACAGAACACAACACTCCTGAGCGCTCTGACTGGCAACAAAAAGTTCCAAAATTCTTTAATTAACCTAAAAATACATTGAATGCTATGTGGTAATACAGCAACTATACCTAACCTTTCTGTGGCCATAGCTATCAATAAAATTTGATAAGGAATGCTGAACTGGGACATTACTAAACACTTGCTCTAAGAAAATCAAGTTCTGCTTGATGTTCTAAAAGTCCTACGAATTACTGATTTATCAAACTACTTAGTAAGAGAGGAGAAAAGCTATTAAAAACAAAGTCCAGTTTAAAAATGGACTGCGGTCTATCCCATCACCCAGCTGAACAGTCTGTCCATTTCCCTTAAGACACGGGGTAGACTATTACAGCACTCAGTGTAAATGATCCGAGTACTTAAAAATAAATTGCAGATATGAAGAACTGCTGCACTCGACATTTGCAATCTTTCTTAAATTCAGCCCAGCACCTCTTCACGCCACACGCAGATCTGCCAAACAGAGAATAGCAAAGACCCAATTTTCTGTCCCAGGTTCTGTTTAATAGAGATATGTCAAACAAAATGACATTGTTTAGTAAGTAGGCACATCTCACTTTCTCACTTTACAAACAGAGAAGAGAGATATAAGAAATTAAGCTATTTGTACAAAATCATACAGAAAACATGGTTTTGAGCTAGTAATTTTTAGACCAGTACACTCTGTGATTGCCAGGTCGCTCCTGCCTCCTGCACAAACTAGGCAGGGAGCAGGGAAACACGTTTGGGAGGATTCTCTCTCCCCGTCCCCAGAACTCCATCACACCGCAGGCACTCACCTGCCACCGACGGGTTTTAGCACGGCATCCCTGAAGGATGAACTCTAGTTCTGCAGAACATGAAAACGCTTTGAAGACAGTCCTAAAGTTATTTCTCGTTAAGGCATTAGGGAGACTGTTGAAAGGATAACGTCGCTGCTATCGAATTACCGGGTTTACCTAAAACGCAACTGCGAAGCGGTATGGGGCAGAAGTAAGCCGACAAGGATGATGCCAGAGATGCGCCGGAGCAGGATCCTGCACCTGCTGAGGCGGCCAGGCGATACAAAGAACCGAGTCCCGAAGTGACTATTTAGCTGCTGACGCGGAGATCAAAGACTCCCGTGAAACACCCAGGCAAACCTCAAACTAAATACGTAGCTCCTGGGACTTCCACCAACCAACCGAGCAGACGCCGCTCCACCGCCGCCCGGCCGAAGACTCCCGCTCCGGAGCGGACAACCGCGGCCACACGTCTGACCCGCCCGGCCTGCCCCTGGGCACCGCTCCGGGTGGAGAAGCGGCAGCGCCGGCACCTGACATCCCGGCTGAGGCGGGCGGCGGGCTCAGCTCAGCTCAGCCCGCCCGGTGCCGGCCTCCCTCCGCCTCCCGCACTCGCTCCCTCGCTCGCTCCACGGCGAAGCTTCGCCGCCGCCGCCGCCGGGAAGGTGCCGACCCCGCCGTGTCTCCCTGCAACACGACGGGCTCCGCACCTTCCCGCCGCCCGCCCGGCGGCCCTCACCCGCCGGTAGTCTCCGGAAGGCGGCACCGGGGTAAACATCTCCCCATCCCCTCCTCCGGCTGCGGTTCAGCCCCTGCCAGCTCACCTCAGCCCTGTCGCGGCTCGGGCACCCGGGACCCGCCGCTCGGCATGGCGCGGAGATGAGGGGACGATCCCGCCGCGCCGCGCCGCCGCCGCTGCCGCAGAGCTCCCGGCGGTGCGGGGCTGGCACCATAGAGAGGGCGGCGGGACGAGAGACCTCCGACGATAGAGCGGAAGCGCGCTAGAGAGGCCGGGGAGAGGCGGAAGTGACGCTCCCGTTGCCGCGGCGATCGCGCTCCCGGTGCTCGCTAGCGTGGGGCCGGCGGCGCGGCGATGCTGGCAGGCCGGGCCCCGCCGGGCGCCGCGGGCTGCTGCCGCCGCCTCCTGGCAGCGACTCTGGCGGCAGGGCTGCGGCCGCTGCTGCGCGGGCCGCCGCCGTGCTGGGCGACGGCGAGGCGGGCGGCGGGGCAGTGGCCGAGCCCGGGCCTGCGGGTGCCGGAGGCGGCGGAGGCGGAGCGGCTGGTGCAGCAGGTGCAGCAGACCAGCGTCGCGGTCCGCCGCTTCATCGCCTGCCCGCGGCTGGCGCGCACGGTGCAGCGCTGCCTGCAGAGCGGAGCCAGCCCCGGCTCCCCGCCCGTCCTGCTCGAGTGCGAGCCCGGTAAGCTGCCCCGAGGCTCCGGCCGCGCTCCTCCGGCGGTGAGCCGCTCCGGGGCCGCCGGGACGCGGCGCTGCTCGGCATGCCCCGGTGACCTTGCGGGGTCAGTGCGAGCTGCCGCCGTTGCCCCCGGCAGTAACGGGCCCCCGGCGCTGTTGTCCCGGGGTCGCGAGGGGCGGTGGTGCCGAGGGAGCGGGGCCCTGCTTCTCCCGGGACTTCCGGCGGCTCCGTTGAGTGACGGCGCGGCCCGGGCGCTCCGGGACGGGATCCGCGCTGGGGCCGCCCCTGCCGCCACTCTGGTGCCCTCCCGGGGCGGGCGTTGGCGACCGGCAGGACCGTCTGGGTGCCGCGGCACTGCGCCGTGCCTGGGGCGGGGGGCGTGTGTGTGTGTGTGTGTCCATTTATACAGAGCTTTGGGGGAATGAGAGAGCGCGCCGTCTGGAGACCTGAATCACTGGTGTTAAAGCTGTGCTGTGGAGTAAGCAGAGATTACTCCACCACCCGGATGGTGGTCTGTGGAGTAAGCAGACCACCATCCGGGTGGTGGTCTGGGGCTTGTAGGTGAACTTTGTTAGTAAAAACACGCCCTAAGACTGTGGCCATCACATAGCTCGCCCTCTGCAGGTACTTAATGTTGGGTTTTTTTGGCAGTTCTGCAGAGGGTATTTTACTTGCAGAGATAATGTGGGTGAGGTTTCAAAGTATATTTCAGTTGGCAGAAGAAATAGTAGAAATATTTGAAACATTGAATCTAATGTTCTTCAGCATCTAACTGTAGTGCTGTGCTTGGTGTAATTCACTGGGCAATCTCGGGCAGGCTGCTTATAAATCTTTTTTCTAACTCTTGTTTTGAAGTGTGTTTAAACAAACACAGGTTGTCACCTGCTGAAGGCGGTGGGTCCCAAGTGCTGCGTTGGGAAAAATCAATAAAGGAAAAACACTTAGAAAAAAATTCACTTCCAAGGCGTTTGTTTGTTTATTTATTTTATTCCCCCCCTCAGGTCCTGGAGTCCTGACCCGAACTCTGCTCAATGCAGGTGTTAGAGTGGTAGCTCTAGAAAGTAACCCAGCTTTTCTTCCAAACTTACAGGTACGCTTTTGATTTGGTAGCACATTATTATTATATAAAAATAAATAAGAAATTAACTTACAGTTGTGTAATAACTGTGGGATCGAAAAGGACTTAGCTATTGATTGTTACTTATAACATCTGAAATAACAATTTTGTAATCAATCAGTTTGACATTGGGTATGTGGGAATTCAAGTTCACGGTCTTCCTGTCGCTAGTTTCATGCATAAATTTTGAGGCTAATACTAGTCAGAGCCATTGTAGGTGTGTTTGTTTAAGCAAGATGTTTGTAGCTTTAAGAAATCTGTAAAAATAGTCTTGGTTATTCTGATTATTACATGGTACTATTTAATCTGTTGTCCTGCAGTTGACTGATAATATTAAGACACTTGCATGTGTTGTCCTGTCCTGTCACCGTGGCTTTGCGTGGTCAGACAGAGCTGCGGAAGTTGCACTAGAAGGATTGTGTTACGGTGCTGTAACGTAAAAGTTTGGAACCAAAGACTCTCACCGGATTTAAAATGCGTATAGAAGGCAGAATTCCAGTTGTAAATTATGAAATACAGTGGTTTGCGTAGCTGGGTATAGCCTTTTTTGCAAAACATTGCAGAACATCTTGCTAATTTAAGAATGTGCTTTAAAGCTGCAGTTGAACAGCACGAAAATGTCAAAATGCCCCGTGTAATGAAGGAAGTTATTTTTTTATCAGCTGTAAGAAGCAGCTTTGAGATTTAACTCTTGTTGACCGAGTAACAACTTTAGGTAGTGCTTGAACAGGTTTTTTGTGTTTGGGTTGGGTGTTTTGGAAGACAGGTTACTGCATCCAGATTTCTTCAACTGAAGCTAATTTTATTCAGTCCCTAGAGAACAGCCTGGATGGACAATTAAAGGTAATTTATGGTGACTTCTGCAGACTGGATCCTTTGGTGACTGGAACACTGAAACCACCTGCAATATGTTCTGAGAAACTTTTTGAAACCATGGGTGTAGCAGCAGTTCCTTGGAGGGCAGGTATATGTATATGATCACACAAGTTACAAATACATTTGAAGGGTGCATAGGCAATCTGGCAAAATCTTTGGAATTTGCTTGAGGTATACGTTTAATATATATGCTGGATTATTGGATACTATTTCTTACATTTCAGCTTTATTTTCTTTCTCGATACGTTCAAAAAAACCCTTTTGGGAATATGAAATTGCCAATATTTGCTTCTCTTTATTATTTATTTTAGTCTAATGCAAACTGGCCTTAACTTTGACTACAGTTTGAGTTGTATTTGTTCTTGGACAACATGAGCTGACAGACTTTTTTCTTAATTGTTTGTGGCTTAGACATTAGAATTAATGAGATTGTGTGGTACACATTGCAAAATTTTGAGGACACTTTTGCACACTATTGAAACAGATTCACCTGTGAAAATTTTTGGAATCTTACCACAAAGCAAGGAAAGGCTCAGACTTTGGAGGCATCTCTTTGCCCTATATGAGTGCAGTTCCATATACAGATACGGAAGAGCAGAACTCAACGTCTTTATAAGTGAAAAAGAGTACAAGGTATGTGTAAGATTTTGCAGGTAGTAAAGAGTAAGTAGTGCTTCACAGAAGTTAGTGTTCTTGCTAGTGAATTTCTTTTTCTGCCTGAATTTTTAAGTCTTGTCTATTTCCTGCTTCTTTTCTTTATGCAGTAACAGTGCTGTCAAGAAACATTCTGTTGTCACATAACCACGACTCTTACACATGTGAAAACTGGTCCTTAGGAAGGGTATGCAGCAGCAGACTAGCTGATTTGTAACTTGTGAGGTGCTTAGATTTTGTAACGTGCTTTTGCCATGACAGTGTTTACTAATTGCAGGTAATAGGCAATGAAGACTGAATTCAAAACACTCACGAAGAGGATTCAGATACTAAATACCATACTCAGTGAGATTTACTTGTCCTTTTGAACCACTTGTGTATGCAGTACTGGAACAAACAGGCAAATTATGAGTGATTTACATGCTTTTTTACTAAGTTTTTGTACACTAAGGTGCAGAGCAGCTTTCTGGGTTATATGTTCTTAATTTATGCTATCCCAAACGATTAGAAGTGTACTTATCATTCTGTGAAACTGAGAAGTTCATACAGAGCCACAGACCTTTAATTACTTGAAGTAAGCAGAGACTTCCCAGTGTGCTTACACAACTTGTGTTATGTCTAACACCCTATCAAAAAAGATTGAAAGTCCTAAGTATATTCTTCTGCAAAATGACAGGTTGGACACCACTGAAATATCCACTTTCATGGATTTGTTTTTAATGGCTAGATGCTTGAGCAAATAGGGGGCACCCTATTCATTTAATGCACTTACTGTCACTGTGGGTTTTATTAAGTTTTCTGGTTTTATTGTGTACCTAAGTAAAAGCAATTGGAACCTTCTTTTAGTGGGGATTGTTGGTTCGTTTTTGTTTGGGGTTTTTTTTTGGTTGGTTGGTTGGGTTTGGGGCTTTTGAATTGATCATATGATGAGACTCTCTAAATCTATTAAGAGAAATAAAATCTCCCTGCTAATTACTGCTCTCTTTGCCCTGTTTGAGAATAACCATGAGTTTTTCTTTTTTTCTTGCTCTAAGAGTGTTCTGATCTGTAATGTTGATCAGGGTGATGACTGCGCAAGCTGCTTAATGTTCAGTGAGGTCACCTGGTGTTTGGCTTACTCTGCTTGTGTGTCTTACTGGGAATATTGCCTTATCAGTGCGAGCTGATAACTCTGCCCGTGGTTTTTATACATAATATGATCCCCATTTCTCTTCCCTGTGAAACTTCTCTGCCTTAAAAGGGACCAGAAAGTATAAGCTGGAAATTCCTACACAGTTCAGTTATCCAAATAACTGCTGTGAAAAAATACTTAGACTGCCATAATGTCTTCTAACCATGTGTTCTGAGAAGATGTACTAAAATAGCACAAAGTACGTATTTGAGGCCTAATGGAACTTTACTTTGGAATTTTAGACTTGACTCTGAATTTTTAGCCCTTGTTTTATATATATAAGGATTTTGCTTAGGTAACGAAGCAGTCTAAGTTTATGCAACAAAAATGCTCTTTACCATTTTGTTAGGTGTTAACAGGAAAGCCTGGGAATGCAAGTGCTTACCAAGCAATTACTGTACTTTTTCAATTAGGATGTGAAATTCAGCTACTGCACATGGTAAGTCATTATTAACTATGATGCCAGTATTTTCATTACAAGCCACTGTACTAAAAAACATTTATTCTCGGGAGCTGGTAGGTGAGAAAGAGATATTTGCACCACAGATGAGTCTTTTCCATCTTACTAAGGGTTGTATGAGACTGGAAGATTGCTCTTGCAACCTGTCACAGCCTGCTTTTTGTTATGTCCACTGCATTTTGCCATTATGTGTGCTTTCAACTTCCTGAGCTGTGTTCAGTATAAATATTTTCTTGAGTCTTGGTGCTTTTATGTCCCAAGCAGGCCTGCTTCTCCTATTAGTGAATAACTGTCTTGCCTTGTCAAACATGCTATGGTTTAGTTTTAAAAAGTTTTTTATGTTGTCCCCCGACCTCAACACAAGCACATGTCCATCTACTTTCACTTACTTTATGCTTTTTATATTTATCTATCTTCATAATCTGCTTTTCTAGGAACCTACCTTCATAGCTTAAATGTTTTGCTAATATAAAATTAAAAGCTTCACTGTTTCTTCCAAATACCTTATACCACAAGGTGTGTATTAAGATAAACATTAAGGAGTTGAAGAATATGATGATACTTGTTGAAGATTGTCATCTGACTAATAGGGATGAAGAAAAAGCAGAGACATTTGATGTGGTTTTTGCTTCAGTCTTTAATAATACTGATAGACCTTGGGCTGCCCAGTGTGGGAACAGCGACTTTCCATTTGTGGACACCGAAACTGTAAGGGACTGGCTGCATCAGCTGAATGTTCCCAAGTCCATGGGGCCTGAGGGGATTCATCCCAGAGTGCTGAAGGAGAGAGCGAATGCTGTGCAGGACCCCTCTCAATCATCTACCAAAGGTCTTGGGAATCTGGGGAGGTCCCTGCTGACTGGAAACTCATCAGTGTTATTCCAGTCTCAAAAAGGGTGTGAGAGAAGGCTCAGGCCACTGTTAGACTAACCCCAGATTGTTAGTCAAACCTCAGAAACTGGAAAAATTATGGCGATTATACAGGGTACTGTTGAACGGCATTTAAAGAACAATGCAATCATGAGGCACAGTCACCGTGGGTTCACAAAGGAAAGTCCTGTTTAATTTGACACCCTTCTGTGATAAGGTCACCCACCTAGTGGAAGAAGGGAAGTCGGTGGATGTAGTTTTTCTGGATTTTGCTAACACTTTTGATACGGTACCTCACAGCATCCTTCTGGACAAGTTTCCAACTGTGGGATGAGCGGGTTCATGGTGCGCTGGGTGAAGAACTAGCTAAAGGGCAGAGCTCAAAGGGTTGTAGTGAGTGGGGCTACATCTGTTGGCAGCCAGTCACCAGTGCTGTTCCTCAGGGTTCAATTCTAGGACCAGTCCTGTTCAATAGATTTATCAATGACCTGGAGGCAGGAGTTGAATCCACCATTAGCAAGTTTGCTGATGATACCAAACTGGGAGATGCTGTTGACTCTCTTGAGGGACAAAAGGCCTTGCAGAGGGATCTAGACAGATTGAAGCATCAAGCTATGATTAATGGGATGAAAATAAACAAGCTGGTGACCTCCACATCTTCCTGAAGAGGGGAGGGGAGAGGAAGGTGCTGATCTCCCTGGTATCCAGTGATAGCATGCATGGAAATGGTTTGAAGCCGCGCCAAGGGGAGGTTTAGGCTGGACATTAGGAAGCATTTCTTTACCAAGAGGGTGGTCAAACACTGGAACAGGCTTCCTAGAGAGGCTATTGATGCTCCGAGCCTGACAGTGTTTAAGAGGCATTTGGACAATGCCCTTAACAAAATGCTTTACCTTCCGTTCAGCACAGAATTGCTCAGACAGTTCAACTAGATGATCATTGTAGGTCCCTTTGAATTGAAATAGTCTATTGTAACAAAGCACTTCAATTCTGTAATGTATCTGCTCCTTCTCATAGGAACCCTGGTCATCATTTTTAACTAATTCGAAAAATGGGGGACTGGCGATACCGAAAAGCGTGGTAAGATCATTGTGTGTACTTCTCTCCTTTTGGAGATGCAGCTCATTTTAATTCAAAGGTTCAAATAACTTTATAACAGCATTTACACACACATTTTTAAAGACATGTTCTAATTAAAACTTAAGGGCAGCATGTAGATGCATCAGAACTGGGGTGAAGAATTGCTGTTAGCTTAGAAACTGAAATAAACTAGTACCTTTATTGTCTAGAAAGGAAAAAATACAGTGAATAAACAGCATAAAGGATGTGAACAGGTAAAGTCTTTTTCAAAAGAAATGACTGACAGGGTCACATCTACCTGCTTGAACAAAACAAGCGTCACCACAAGTAATAGCACAATCAGTAAGCTGTTGGTTTTGATAAAAATGGTTATTCACATGTCCAGTGTAGATTCCACATGCTAGGTAACTGCTGAAAAGTATGAGTTTGAAAGCTAAATTTGAGGAGTGGAAAATAAGCCACATAATCTCTTGAAAATTCACATGAAGCCTATGTTGTCTACTTCAACAAAGAAATCTAAATCTTTAAAACCCAAGTGATAGTGTGTCTGTTTTGTTTCCTGTTTTGTTTATTGTTTAGGGGTCGGGGGAGATAAAGCGTCTTCGTTCTAGAACAAATTTGAAAGCCTGTTTCCAATTAAATCATCTTGTTAAGACTTCTAAAACTCTCTAAGAAATGTTACTGCTAGCACAGATGAAACTCGTACTCTGAGCTAAAGACGAACCTGTCTTAAAGATGGCTTTTCAGTGACTTACTTTGTGTTTGTTTTTTTTGCAGCGGCTACCAAATGATCATTTATGTTTGGTACGACTGACTCCTCAGCAAAATCTGTTTACAGGAGGTTTGAATCCCACAAATTCAGCTATCTTTATTTTCATGGTGAAACAGTGTCTTGCTAAACCTAAGTCTAGACTTATTGATAGATTAAAGTAAGTAAGAAAGAATTACAGTTTTAATACTTTTTCTTCAGAGAAATATAGGAAAATATTAAAATAATGTTCTCAAAGCAGTAGTTATTTGCAGTTGAAATACAGCTTTTTTTCTTTTTTTAATGAACTATCTACAGGTAGAATAGAAGATTGTGGTTTTGCAATACCATATTTTAGGGACTTTTCCTGGCCTCTATTCACAGATGATAAAATCTTGAGGTTTGACAGGAAGGTTGACAGGTATTTAGAATGTAGATGCGCAGTAATTGCGCCTCCAATGGAAGTGAGGTCATGTATCTGCAAGAAGAAAGTCACCAAGAGTTTTGCAGGTGCAGAAATTAGAAGCTGAGAGTTTCAGTTTATAACAAACATCAAAGTAATGCTAATGAAAACAGCTGAAAGTTACTGAAGGTGGAGTGGGGATGTTCTCAAACGGCTTTCTGTTATCTAATTAAAAAATTAGGCTTTAGACTTATTTACCAATTATGCAACTCTTTAATTATTCTTTTTGCTATTATATTGGAGCTGTTCACTTTGCTTCAGGATGAGTAGATTTCTGTTTCCCATAAACAGGAAGTGTTTGCAGTCTGGAAAGCATTGACTTCAACTTGTTAATTAAAATAATTAATATATTTCTAATTTCTGGTAGTAGTTTATGGAAGTTTATTTCCAGAAAGGTGGGGGGGGAAGCTAATAAGTTCCAGTAATTCATTTAGCAAAGACAAGTGCAATGAGCCATAATGGATTTCTTTCTTAAAGCTCAGTGGTGTACCTAATGGCCAGTCATATCCTTTGGCCGGAAGTGGAACTAACCTTGAAGGCTTCTAATGTGCATCTTCTGTGTATTTATACACACTTTTCTTGTCTGGGAAATAGTTAATGTATATGCACATTTATAAGAGGTCTTGTTTTCATAGCAATGATGTAGGTGGGGAGACAGTGCATACCTGTGTTTATGCAAGAAAATACCTGGGAAGTGTAAGTCACACTAACTCGTGCTATACTGAATCATCTTCTTGAAGATGACCTTGGCTTTAACTTCCCAGCTATTGAACAATATCCCTTTTTATTCTGTAATGCCTGTTACTGACTTACGCAGTTGGGGCAGAGGAGGGAGGGCACCCACCCTCTAATGAGGAGGCTTACATGGTTTGGTATTGTCTGCTGGGGACTTCATTTTGTATTTGTATGTCTTATTAGCAGAGGTTTCTTCTGATTTGCAGTAGAGATTGAAAATAACTTGCGTTGTAGGAAGGTGTTAACTTTTAGAAGCTGCAAAAGAGCGAAATGGACCTTTGGATACTGTTTCTTGCTCTTTAATTTTTCACAGAAAGAAATGTTCCATTATAATTTTGTTTGTTTGTTTGTTTGTTTCAGTTCATGGAGCTTGGACAATAGTAGCCAATTACTGAGAGAACTAGAAATTCCAGAAAATGCTCAAACACGTAATGTATACCCAGAAGACTATAAGCGTCTTTTCGAGGCTTTGCAAAACACTAATATATTTACTGAAACCTGGTGGCATGATGAAATCTTTGAAACTGTAAGGAACATAAACTTATAAATCTAAAGCTGCTGTCTTTTGGAAGATCATGCTTGCTTCTGGAAGATTACTTTAGTAAGAAATGATTTAAATAAAATTGGAAATACTGTTACCTACCCAATTTCCTGTCCAAACAGGAAAATAAACTTAGCAAGTAACTAGAGCCCTTCTACAAAGAATGAAAGTAATGGATTCACAGTTACTTGATCACAATCCTACCTAGAATGGACAAACTTTGCATCCTTTCCAGGAGCATATTAATGATCTGCTGCTTTTGGATGTACCACTTAAACAGAACTTTTTGTTTCACTGCTGTATATTTACAACATTTGAAAAAAAATAACAGACCAAATATTGTTATTTGTGCGGTTGTACTTTAGTGCTTCATGATTGTTAATGCCCTTTCAGAGATTCCCCAAATACACAGGTCTTTACAACGACTGAATCTGTTATGTTGTCTCCTGATCTAAAAACTTTGCAGTCTAAAGACAATATTCATAAATCAATAGCGGTGGGTTAATAGAAGACAAGGTAATGACAGCATGATAAAACACCAACTGAGAGTTGTTTGGGGTTCAGTTGTTTTGGGGTGGATTTTTTGTTGTTTTTGTTTTGTTTTGTTTTTTAACAAAAAATTTGTTATATCTCTGGGAGAAAACGTCATAACAGTTCTTTCTTTTGAAAATTTGAGAACGCTGGGTAGCTGTTCTTGTTCACAGTACAATATGCAAACACCTGTATGCGTGTAGGCTTTATCTTATTTTAAGTTTAAAAACAAAGTCACCAGAACATTCAGTTCTGTATTAACAGTTTGAAAAATAAAAAAAAAATCATCTTACCTGCAACCTTTGTCAATGTGTATTTGTTTAATGTGTATTATATGTACAAAATAACTTAATTCCAAACCATATGCTACTAAAATTCTCTCTTTAGCCATAGTACTCCATAATGCAACCTGTTCTTAGTTTCTCTGTGTCTCACCATGTAACTGTTCTACTGTTGTCTGACAGCGCTGGCAGCCTGTCCTGGTTCTGTGTTCTCTACTGTCTCCTCTGGGAAGGGCTGTGGCGCCCACAATACATTTTTTTAGCACAGCACTAATTAATAAAATAGCTTTTTGGTAAAGGTTGAGCTATTTTCAGGCTTTGGAAATCAGCAGTGGCCAAACCAACGCAAACAGAATTGTATTTTTTAAGCGTAGTGTGAGCTATAGATGTGACAAGCATTCATCTCTGTCTTCCTCTTGTGGTTCCTGCTGCAGAAGAAAAATTGACTTCAAGCAGCTTCAGTTCACTCTGCTCTAGGTAGGCTGCAGCTATCTGTTTAAGCTGCTGAAAAGTCCGTGTAATGTTGTTATGATGAAACTACTGGAAAGGCTGAGGTTTAATTTGCAGTCTGTCTCTGAGGGCTGCTGGTGTTCTGGTGTAGAACATCATAAAGATTTGAGGCTTTCTTTCTGTTTACGTCTCTCCCTATTTCAGGTAACTTGAGTTATAAATTGACCGTAACTTGCATTAACAGAAGCGATTCCACCTTTTTTCAGTCTCAGTAGATGGTAACTCTGTTATCTACTGGTCTACTTATCTACTGGAATGCAGTATCCCTTGGGCTGCTTCTTCCTCCCGCCATGAATCAAATACCTTGCTCTTGTTGCAGCAAGATGTGTTATATAGACATATCAGGAGAAGTATTCGATGCATAAAATATAGGACCACCACTGTCTGTATAAACCTTAACTGTGGTTCTGATAACATTTCAAACATGAACTGAAAAACAAAATTATTTGCTGTGATTTTTTTGGCTGTTGGAAAACAGCATTTACTGAGCCAATGAAGAGACTCCCAAGGTAATAGCAGGAGTCTGTAAGTGGAAGGAAAATTGTCTAACTGGGGACTTGAAATGAGAAGGTTTAATGCTAATGAGAGCTCTGCCATTAAGTCTTAAGTGAAACAATATATGTGGCCCTGATCACAGATGTGAAACAAAGAGAACAATAGCTGACATTATAAAAATGGTTGTGGTATTGATGGAAGAGATGGAAAAAAAGAAAATTAGTGGTGTATGTAAATAAATACAGGGGAATGAAATTGAGGTAGGTCTATGGATTTGATTAATTGAGGTTATCTGCTCAGTACTCCTACTGTTGCAGGTTTACAGCTTCTGTAGAATAATGCTGAATGCAAATTTTCACTGAAATTTTAAATTCTATATAAAAGCTTCTCATATTTTTGTTACGATTTTTAAGCAACCTTGTACTACTTGTGTCCCTTTCCTTTTTATAACTGCTTTTGCCATATTCTTCAATATGTTGATGGGAAATTGAGCCAACATATTTTCGCTTTGATTTATGTAAGTGCAAAGACACAACTTGCAACTAGGAAAACAGTATACAAATTCAGGTTAATATTTACAGTTTAGTAAACCTCAAAAAAGCTACTCAAAGAGAAAAAAAACTTCCAAATTCACTCAAAATTTAAAATGCTAGACCTCTCAGAAGAGAAAATGTTCATGCTAACTTTGAGACCAAAGGGTTTACGGAAACTACTTTTCTATCATGGGGGTATAGTAGTTTCCCATTTCTGCAAGTGCATTAATTTGTGAGTGAGTGACTGTGCGAGATACAATAACAAAAAGTATTTTGAAATTAGCACCATTTGAAATCAGCACATTTGAAAATATTGCACAATTCAATTGTTTTTGCATAGTTTTTTGTTATAGCACTATTAATATATAAGATATAAATTACTTGTACTTTACAATGAGACATAAATTAGCTGCAAGCTTTTGGGCAGGTTTGTTTCTTCCTATGTTTTCCCGTCCTTTAATCTGTGGTCTTGGGTGAGATGAAGATTACAATGTTCTTGCAACAAACTTAACAGAAGGTCCACAGTGTAGCATATTCCTTTTGATTATTTCCAGTCTGTGTTTTGGTTTTTTTCCTCTATTTGTTTCCTTATTTTCCCTTTCACGAACAATTTGGTTCATAAACCTCTAAAACATGAACCTCATGTGATACATCTATCAAGTAGAACTCAAGTATTGCTCCCACTCTTCAAATACTGTTTCTTAGAGGAGTTGCAAGAAAATGGCTTTTGGCATGCCATAGTAAAGCACCGATATATCACGGTTTGTGTATTGATTGTAACTTCAGAGGTGCTAAGTCTTTTTGAATGACCCTCATAATGTGCCATCCATCTGCCTGTGAAAGAAAATTATATGGCTGTGATGGCAATTGCCTAAGGTTTTGCTACTTAACCATGTTAAATTATAGCAAACACTACCAACAGAAAACAACCTTGGTCCTTACAATGCCCAGTCAATGAGAAATTTTGCCACTCGGAATTAAAAGATCAGTCAAGTTGGATTCTATACTTAGTAGTTCTCTTGATCCAGAAGAAAGGTTTGTGACCTTGTACTAATTAACACAGTAGACGATGTGACAAGGGGTTATTAAGGTGGAATGTGTATATACTGGCTACTAGGCTTGTTCAGCATTGGACATTTCGATAATCACAGTTTAGCCTTGCAGGTAATGATAACGTTGATAGAAGTATCCACAGAAAACTTGAGAAACAGATTGTGTGGTGTAGTTTAAGATATGTAAGTGTGATAGGGAGAACCTGAGGCTTCCTCGAAAATGCGTTAATTGTTCTGGCAGGCTAAATGCAATCTATGGGGATGTGGATTGAAAACTTTAATCTAAGCTTTGCAAGCCTTTAATTAGCAAAGCCATACCTTTCTTCCGCAAACACTGAGAAAATGGAAATAGCAAGTAACTTTTCCAGAAGGGACAACAAGTCAGTGGGAGATGTTTGTTCACTCACGTTGTATCCTTGCTCAACAGCTATTTGCATCTTTCCTTGGGTGTGTTGTTTAACATGTCACTGCTAAAAACAGACACACCGGCTGTCCCCAGCTGATAGAACACAACATGCAGCAAGCATGCAAAGCCCATGGGAAATTAGGGGTAGTTAAGATACACCAAATGGAACAGTCAATTAATCATAATGTAAGCAAGGCTTTATCACTTGAGGTACTCGATACTATGGATAAGACACCGAATAGATAAACAGCTAAGAAATGATGCTGATGAACTTCAGAAGCTTCCTTCTGCCATCTGAAAGGAAGTAATGTGTTTGAGGCAGGGAAGACTCAAAGTAGAAAGTTTTTGTAAAGTTTGTAGTAAAAAAATGGGTAAAATCTATGTAACTTTGAGTGAAATTTATTATGAATTTGTGCTTGAAATTCTTCTGCAATGAGGTGGTGGTGGTGTTTTTGGGTGTGTTTGGGAGTGGGTTTTTTTTGTTCATTTTTGTTTGCTTCTTTTTTTTTTTTTACATTCTAGATACAATTTTTAACTAGCACACCAGCATTAAAAGTGAAGAAACCTCATCAAGAGCTTCCTATGTGTTCATAAAAGATCTGTATGTGCTTACAAGCTTTCAACTGATTATTTGATAGCTCTTCTGTGCCATTAGCGATACAGATTTTGTACTAATCCAAAATTTAACATTTTGTGTTTTGAGCAATAATTTTCTCCCAGAAAAATTTGGTTTTATGCTGTGTTGGTTGGAATGGGTATTGCATGTTTATGACTAAAAAGCAGAATTTGGATTATTACTGCAATTCTTTCTATAAACTCATGTTGTAAAACACACTTTCTTGAGGCAGAAGAGCTAAACTTCCACTAAGGTGTCTCATTTACTGGCAGTAAGGAAGTATGACTAATTCAGCAGCATTAGCCACAATTAAGTGGTATTTCCCACAAAAGTGCCTCCATTACATGCCTTGACAGCTGCTTCTGTCCAGAATGTGTCAAGTGTTTCAAATAGCTGTTGGGCAGCCTAACCTGTCTAGGTCAGTGAATGACTTGGTCATATACAAACCCCATACTGATAACAAGGATTACGTTGAGGGCTAAATGATGACTTATTGGGATATATAGCCATAATGTCATTATTTTCAGAAAAATGAGACTGACTTTTCCTAAAACACCTGAGTTGGGTGTTCTTTGCCACTGCTCAAAGACTGTGTTGAATGGCCGTCCTAGGCAGACTGGGCTATAAACTGTAGGTATCCAGAATTTGCTTTCCAGGCTCTTCTTACAGCTGTTGAAATATCCAACACAGCACCAATGAAAATGTTTACGCTGTGTTTAAAAGCTTATCTATACTTGAAAAGCCTCTATTATTACAATTATGTTGTCATATCAATTGCAATGCAATGTCAGCCAAAACTTGTTCTTAGGCTTCCGTGGCTTATGTAGCTGTACAACTTTTGCCAAGCTGATGAAAGCCCCTTTCTTCAGGCACTCATACTTCAGGGTTTTGCTAGAGTAGCTGGGCTCTCTAAGTTGTGGTTTTGCGTGTGTGGGAATTTGATTGTCATTCCCTCAGAAAGTTTTTGTACTTTGTAAGATTTTGTTGTGTTGTGGGACATGTGAGTGAGAAAACCTGACTTGAATAACTGAGAAAAGAATGAAAGCATCAACTGGTATTGTATATTGATACTAGCTCTTCCCCGAGCGCACTTTTTGCAGTTCATGCATAGTTAACTTCATGCCTTTTGTATATGGTTTGACCATTCATCTCTTGAGTTTATTCACTCAGGAGACAGACATTAACTTCTTTTATTACTGGGTTTCTTTCTGTTACAGGTTTTGGGCAATGGCTGTTTAGAAAATAAAACAGCATAGATGGGGAAACAGAGAAAATTAAATAGGTGAAGGAGTAAAGCATACAAGCCAAATACAGAGGTTGTTGTTTACTATTTTAATAACTGTTAAGGATGATTCTTGAGTATCTCACAATATCTCTGTAACTGAATACCTTTAAAAAAATTGTTAGGAGAACTAAAGGTAAGCATAGTACTATGCATGATGATTTAACTGACAGCTGTCAGTTCTTTTGATAATGAATTGGATCACTGCAGCTTTTAAGTGAATGTCAAAATACATGTTTCTGTGGGAATCCTGTGGCTTGATGTACCTTGGTTCTTCCCAACAGCAGTATTTTGGATATGCATCTCGCCATTTCTGGTTACCCTGTTGCAACTTGGATGAAAACAGTTGCAGACTGAAATAATCATTACTGAGGCAACAAAACTGAGTATGTTTTAGAAATGAAAAGCTGTTTTGTAGAACTGTTATGTCTGTCTCACAAGTGTTCTTTGACAGGACTACTCAAACGCTCCTTTCCAAAACATAAGCCCTAACTCCCTCTATAGGCATAATAAGGAAAACCAGGCTAAGTCTATCTACATTTCAGCGCATTTAGCCTGCATCATGTGTGTAATCTCATAAATGAATGAAAACTACACAGACTCATATGGGAAGCACTTACCTTGTGGGCTTTGAGCATCACCATTTCAGAGGGGTGCTCTTAGTTAATCATGCAAGTGTTTTGGTTTTCTCCTGTCATTTATCTGGTACCTCTGATGGCTCTGATAAAAAGCAGTTGGTTGTATGGGGTGCATTTCCAGCGATACACACTGCTAGAGCCTGGGTGCCGAGCAGCTCCCAGCCCAGCCATACTTCTTTGCATTCAGATCACAATGGGATCCTGAAATGTGTCCGGATGCTAGCTAGTAAGTAAAATGTCCTGGGTTTGGATAGTTTTTGACAGAATCATTATTGTATCTGTTCTTTTGTGAACCAAACTCTTTAATATTTTGATTGAGATAATGAGCTGAAAGGTGAATCATAGAATCAACTACATTGGAAAAGACCTTTAAGATCATCAATTCCAACTGTTATGCCAGGACTGCCAAGTCCACCACTAAACCATGCCACTAAGGGCCTCCTCTACACGATCTTTGAACACTTGCATGGATGGAGATTCCACCACTTCCTTGGGAAGCCTGTTCCAATGCCTTATCATCATTTCAGTGAAGAAGTTTTTCCTAGTATCTGGTGCAGCTTGAGACCGTTTCCTCTTGTCCTGGAATGAATGGGTTTACACAAAATGAAGCCCCTGCATGATATCTGACTTCTTTAAGGCGGTTTCAATGTCGAATCAGTGAAGAAAATTCACTGATAAAACCTTGGTGTCAGTACAAAATTAGTACAATTCTCTCTTCACAGTACATTGAAGGATGCAGTGATCTTGCTATGTTCATGTGCATCAGCCACCCAGCTGGAGGGGCTCTCTGGTTTCCTGAAGCCCCTTGGAGAACATGGCCCTGTTCTGGGGCCGAGGAGGGCCACCCACCTCCGCACTGCGCTAGGCCTGGGGAAGTTCACTTCATTGCATACAGAGCTGCGGGTATGCAACCTTCACTTGTCCTCATGCCACTTTATTTTTGCGTGTGTTTATTTTCCACTTCGGTGTCAGTGTTGAGGCTGGGCTGGTAAGAGACTGAAGCAGTAATGGTGCTGGACAGGGCTAATGAGGCACCTGGAACTTCTTACCGCTTCAGGTGCCTCCAGAGCAGGGTGGCCGCGAGGCACAGGAGGTTGCCACAGTGACGTGTCAGGAGGGTTTCCAGCCCCACCATCAACAACATTTAAGATTACACATTTCTCACTGCCTCATTCCCTTTAAAAACAAACAAATCCACACAAAAAAATTACAAAGTAACTGAACACCACCAACATACTCCCTATTTGTAACTTCCCCTAGAAACACCAACAAACACTTCGCTTAGCGTCACAGCCCGGTGTGTTAATGGAGGGCATTATTAACCCCGGGTTCAGGCAAAGGGCTGCCCCCTGCCCCGCGGCCTCCCGCTGCAGCCGGGACACCAGCCCCACGCCGGGAAAACGCGCACGGACACCCCCCCCGCCCGCAGCCAAGATGGCGGCGGCAGCGTCGCGTCGCGTGACGGGGGGCGGCGGGCGGGGCGGCCGCGCGCTTTTTCTCTCGGCCTGTGGCGGCGGGGGCGGCAGGATGGAGCCGGCGGCGCTGGAGCGGTTCCCCAGCCCGGGCAAAGGCAGTGGCCTCCGCGCCCGGCGCCGGGTGCGCCCCGGCGAGCTGCTCTACCGCGCCAAACCCTTCGCCTATGTGGTCACTAAGGAGCAGCTGGGCAGCGTTTGCGAGCACTGCCTCCGCAGGTACCGGCGGGAGCGGGGACTCGGCGGCCGCCTCTCCCGCCGGCCCCGCCCGGCCAGCACCGCCTCTTCCGCTGAGGCGGGGCAGCGCCGCGGCGCCCGCCTGGGGTCGTAGCGGGCCGGGGGGTGGACTTGCAACGCGTGGCGGTGAGGGGTGGTGGGTGCTGCCGGGGCAGAGCAGCGCGGCGTGCCGCTCCCTGCCGCGCTCTTCAGCCGGGACAGTTTTTACAGAGTTTTCCAGCGGGGAGTTCTCCCCGGGCGGGGGAAGTTGGGCGGAGGTTTCCGGGGCTGGCTGGCCGCTGCGGGCGGGTGGACGGAGTCGGGAGGGCTGGAGGCGGCTCGGCGACGCTTTCTCGTAGGGCTGGCGGTGGCTGGAGGTGCCAGCCTCCCCTCGGAGCCCTTCCTCAGCACGGCGGGACCGGGAGCGGCAGAACGCGGCCGTGGCCTTGTCGCTTCAGGGTGGGGCGAAGGCTGGAGCTGGCCGGCGGCGGGCGTGGGCTGAGGAGCCGCAGTGAGCGCTGTGCGGTAGCCGCCCGGCTGGGAACCGCCGGTGGTGGTGGGGGTGACGTTCTCGTCCGCCGTAGCCCCGCAAGGAAGCCGTCCGTGTGACCGTCGAGCGTGACGGTGCCCCGGGGGCGGCCATCGGGGAGGCGCCAGGACAGCCGTTAGACACGGCACCGCGTGAGAATGAGCGCGGGCGGATGCGGCGTCCTGTTGGCGGCGCGAGTTCACGCGGTGCAAGGAGGCATGCGCGGGGTGAGCGCGGGGGTGCTTGGCCCGGGTCTGGCGAGTGGGCAGTGAGGCACCCGGAGCAGTACCGGGGTGTGTGTTTAAACTGTGAACCAAACCCCGGTTATACCAATTTTCCATCAAGACAGATTATGATAGACCTGTTTGTAGGAGGTCCGTATATTAATACCTGAAACGTATTGGTAGGTAATCGAAAACCATGTATAATTGCTAAGACCCAAAGAGCAGAGACAATTCGATACGGCTAGCCTTTGCTTTTATTTATTCTTTCTGAAAGTATTTGATGTTCATTAAAACTTTTTTTTTTTTTTTTTTTTTTTGGTTGATGTCCTTACAGGGCATCTCAGCTTCTGTTTAAAGAGATGGTAACGTGAGCCTCATTTTCCCAGAGAGAAGCCTGACAGTGTATTGCAGATCACACTTGCACATAACCTCAGCATACAAAACACCTGAAACAAAAACCCAACAAAACCCACACACCACCTTCCTTCCCCCCCCCCCAAAAAAAAAAACAAACCAAAACAAAAAACCCAAAACCCAAACTAACCAAAAACAAAACCAAAAAGGATTTTTAGGTAATACATCTGAAGTGTTGCTTGTGACATCAGAGTCCTTCAGGGTGGTAACTGCCTGTAACTTCTTAAAGGTGTGAGGTGCTGCAGGCTTCACAAGGCAGCCTATGTGCAACACGTGGAATACAAATGAATCTGAAGTGCGTGGATGTAGGAGTGTAACCACAGCGATGTTTGCTGGGAGAAATAGTGGTGTTACCAACTGATACATCATGAAAGGTTATGCCAGTGTGCAAGTCTGCCTTTTTTTCTAAATAGTGATAGATGTTAAATAAAGTTACGTAAGGAAGTTAAAAATAGTTTTCCACTGATATAGCTTCCACTGCAAGATGTACTGTGGCTAGACAGTTTACAGATGAAGACTGTGCAAGCTGACTTTTACTCAGCGAATTAAAGGCAGTGGCTTCTTACTCAATGGACTTTGTTAAATTAGCAAATGATACATATAGCCGTACATAGGTCACTTTTTTTTATGTATGGAAATTAGAAAAATGGTGAAGTACTGCTGAAGTAGGATGAGGAATCAGGAATCTGGTTTTCATTTAATACACAATGTGATCTTTGTTCAAAGCCAGGCATCAGCAAAACCATTAATTCTCATTTCCAGGACTACAGATAAAAGTCACGTTGTCTACTACTGTTCCTGTTTTTTACTCTGATCTTTAGATGGCAGTACAGGAACACAGAAAAAAAGGTCTTGTTGCTTGACACTGATCTAGCGTTTTAACAGTCTTCTATATAACATGAATGCTTGAGGCTTTACACTGTGAAGTGTAATTTTATACTTACTTTTGTCTCTCAGTGTTGTTGGATGCAGCTTTTGTCTGGGTGAGCTAGAAGATGCATAATGATGTTCAGAGTATCTCATTTCTGGACTGCCTGGTTAGAGGCAGCATGGTATCACCAGGATTTGGGTTCACAGGCTTGCTAAAGTGCAGCCTTACCCTGTGATCTTGGATGAGTCCTTACAGTGAGGGTCTGAGGTACCCAAGCAGGGTAAGGATGGCTGCTGGGGGCAGAGTTTGCTGCTCTGATTCAGAGACGAAAGCTCAGCTAGTGCAGTAGTTCTGCTTAGTCTTATCTCAATTGAAGTGAATATTACTGCAGTTTTTGAATACTGAAGAGTTTAGATACATGTAATATATATATGTAATCCTGTATTTTCTAAAGAATATATTAATATGATTTTTTTAATGGAAGACTGGGCTAAAATACTCTGCTGTAATTGGTTTGATACAATACCAATACCATAGCTGTTTTGAATTATATTCCATTAGCAATTAAAAAAAACCCAAACTTGTCCTGAGGTAGGATACATAGTAAAGATTTGCTTTGAAATAGAAATTTTGATAAAGAAGAAAAGTATTTGTGGACAGTGTTTGTTTCTACGGAAGCAGTGTCTTAAGAGAACATGTGACATTGTGTTGCATGTTCTCTGCAACAGGGTACCCGATCTGCTATAGAATGGGAGTCAAAATGAGGGTGAAAGTCAGTCACACCGTTGGTGTTTGTTTGATTTTCACAGAACATTTGTGTGATGGGTTGTATTTACAAGAATTCGCTGCAAGAAAACTTAAGTCCTGATTGATGCTTGGGAACAAGCAAACAAACTTTATAGAGTCTGCGTCACAGAGAAAGTAGGAAAAAGAGGCAGCACTAGCATATTTCCAAATGCCTTTAAAGAAGAGAGACGCTTTAGAAAAGTAAATATTTGAGAGTAAGTAATGTACAACATTTATATACATACTATGAAATAGAAGACATAAGTGTTATTTGTTTGGGTATGGTCAGAGGTTCAGACTTGGGTAATGGGATAACAGGAACTATGAATGTGTTTTTCTATGACTGCAAATTTTGTAAACATATCTAGAGAGAGGAAAAACATCTAAGTTAGCACTTCTGGAAAGCTAGCCATGGCAGCAGACACTAGTGCCATATGGGATGTATAACCAAGAATTTGGTAGATAGCCGGGCAATTACACAGTGCTAAACACAGGCCAGAAAGCGTATGATCTTTGCTCTACCTCACCTGGCTTAAAAATAGCGAAATGGACACACCTTTACATTCAGGACTGTGTGTTCAGTACTCTATCTTAAGCATAGATGCTTAAATTAGCTGGCTTATATTACTGTTATTAATACTAACAATAATTTATTATCATAGTCATGAAGGTTGGCATATCATTGTTAAAGTATGGAGTATCTAGGTTTATGGTATTCTGAAGGTACAAAAATGCCAGTAAGTTCAAACCAGGGTGTGGAATATTTTGAGTAGAGAGAAGCACGGATTCAGAAAGCAAGTAACGAAGGGGGTGGTTGTGATTGCGTGGTCTTTCATAGCACTGTGACCCTGGCTTGGGCTCGTCCAGCTCTGCTTGACCACAGCTAGCTCTCAACCCTCCAAGTGTGCCTCTTTCACTCTGCAATTGGGAGGTCAAGAGAGGAGAGGAGCTCATTATTTTGGCTCTGTAGCAATAGGGATTTCTCCATGAAGGTGCGATTATTCACCAACAAACCTAAGATGCTTCCTTAAGGGCCAAAGAGTCTCTCCTAGCACAGCGCCTGAGTTCAGCTGCTTCCAGCTGTGCTGGGTGATTAGGTGGTGCGAGCTAAGAGATGCTCTTTCTTTGTGTGGATAGATGTGTAACATACATGAGACTTCCAGTAATGCATGAGGCTATAAAATCCACACTGTCTCCTCACTTATCCCTGAAAAATACTTCTGTTGCTGATTAATACAGACATAGCTTTATGCTAGCTTCTTGAAAACATACTGTTTTGTTGCTCTAGGTGTTCCTGGTATACGTGTATTTTCATAGAATGGTTTGGGTTGGAAGGGGCCTTAAAGATCCTCTAGTTCCAACCACCTTGCCGTGGGCAGGGACACCTTCCACTAGACCAGGTTGCTCAAAGCCCCGTCCAACCTGGCCTTGAACACTGCCAGGGATGGGGCAGCCACAGCTGCTCTGGGCAGCCTGTTCCAGTGCTTCACCAACCTCACAGTAAAGAATTTCTTCCTAATGTCTAATCTAAATCTACCCTCTGTGGGCTTAAAGCCATTTTGTTCTACACTAATATGGAAATGTGGAAAACTAGTATCTGATGATACATTCTTTGATGGTTAACTTTCCATCGGTTCTCATCAAATGAAGATTGAGAAGGATTATAGTTATTATTTTTAGATACAAAATATGACCATTTTATAGTTTGTTTATATAAAAAGTGCTTGCTTTTTATTTGTTTGTTTGTTTTTTGGTAGACTGTATTTCCATTTTGGTAGACTATTTCCATAATTGTTAATAGACTAGAATAACAAGGTTTTTAAAATTCTTTAGACTTTTATATAAAAAAATAATTCTCAAGACTTTCCACATAAATAAAGTTGGTCCATATGACATTGGAGACAGTGTGACTATAAAGAACAGGTTTTGTGTGAGGTAAGGACAAAGTGTGTAAAAAGAAAAAACCGTATGTGAGAATGAACTGTACGAAGTGTAACAATTTCATGTTCCACGTAGATGTGTGAGAATGTTCCCCAAGACCTGAGAAATTACACACCCCCATCACCACCAGAAATGCTTCTGCACCTGAATGACTAATACTTTGGAAAAAGGAGCATTTTCCTAAGAAGATACTCTCCCTCCCACACATCATTTTACTGTGATAGTGAAGGTTGAAGCAACCTTACAAAGAGCGGGGTAGAAATGCTTTTTTCTGTCCTTGTGCCAGCTGGAGTCATAGGTGAAGTGGCTTCCATGCTGCTGTCCTATGCTGCCAGGGAAATCTGCAAGAGAGAGTGAAGAGGATAGTCTATTAACTCTGCTTTGCTGCAGTATCTCCTCAAGTGAAGGCCCTGAACATTCTTATCTGGAGGAATAAAGCCTGTAGCAGAAATTAGAGTCCATCTCCCTTTCCTTTTGCTCAGAGTCAGGTTGAAGGTGGGGAAGGAGGAAGCACCGGCATTGAGGATAGCATTCATAATAAGTTGTCCTGGCCTGCCCATTGATCTGGTTTGCTTTCCTCACAGCACCCTCTAGGTTGGTCAGGAGTTTCCTGTGTTGCTGTGCCTTGGTAGGTGTTTTCCTTGACTGTTTCTTTCTCTTCGTTTTGTAATGTAATTCAGGTTCTTTTTGCTGTAAACCTTCTCTCTCCTTTCCATTGCACAGTATTTTGGTCCTTGCTCCATGCCTTGTTACTGCCTTGCATGCTCTGGGTTTGCTTTAGGCAAGGTGTGGGTCCTTCCCCATCTCCTCCTTCCCTTCCTCCCCTGCCTTGCGGTCTCACGGCTGCGTGGTCTCATGGCTGCTGCTAATGCCTTCTGCTGCCAATTTGGCATTGCCCCTGTTAAAAACAGAAGAAATAGAAATGGGAGAGGAATTGTTAAAAATAGATTCTCCCAGGTCAAGTGTTTATTGCTGTTCTGTCATTTATGGAAAATGAAAATTTAAGTTTAGCCATGCTTCAAAAGTCTCTAAGGTCTCACCGTGTTGTGATTTTGTGTTCACATTTTTCATACTTCTACTGCTCTGTAGCTTGAAAGGTATTAGATCAATATTGTCAAGCTGTGACTGACAATGTCAGTTGTAGTTATCTTGTAAATTCTTCTGAATTTAGGCTTTACTATATCTGCAGTCCACACCTGATATTATATTTCTTTTCTGCATTGTGCAGTCCATAATATTAATGCTTTAAAATATTAATATGTTCTGCATGAATGTTCCGCATGAATATTCTTTGCTTGTGGTAAATGATAAAGCCATGAAAATAAGTTTGTGAATTGGATTATCTCTAGTATGCATTTTCTTAGGGTGAATTGTAATTGTGTAAGCACAAAATTAAAATCAGTGCTATGAGGGAAAACATAAGTGATTAAAATATGGGTAACTTCTAGCTAATATAATATGTAATGGCACAATTAGTTTCAGATATCTCCCAAGAAAGTTCTTAATCTTGTGCAAGTTGCTGAAAGTTTTACACAGTGTTACGGAATTTATTGTTTAAATTCTTTAAGAACTATTAATTATATCTTATCAATAGACATTGGAATTCATTAATTGTTAGTGGTTGCTTCCATTGTGGCTGTACTCAAAAGGCACTATGTGTTTTGGCTGTATCGTGTATGGGATGATGCTGTTTTCCCTTGAAGAATCTAGTCTTCTTCAGAACCAGTTACAAGAGCTGTTTTGAATTATTCAAAATTATATAGGTGAGCCTTATACAATTTTTAGCATGCCTCTCAACCTCACTTATTCATGTTTGAAGTGGGGTAAGGATCTGCATGACAACCTAACTGATGTGCTGGCTAGGAGCTGCTGAAAGGGCAGGTATTCTTACTGCCCCTCTGAGTCCTTGCTCTCCTTCCTGCATGTTCCTTCTGCTTCTCATTTGGCAGGTTTGCTGCTTATCTGATGTATGATATACTAGTGCAGAGAAATAAACTGGCAAAACCCCATACTTTACCAATATATAAAAATCTTCAAGTGCCCTTGAATCAAATTATTGCTGGGGTGAGAAAGGAGCTGAAGTCGCCGTTGAAGGGCTGTCAAGGTCAGACAATCAGGGTTATGCCTTCTGCTAGTAGCTAGCTTTTAGTCTGTTGTAGCTAAAAATGCAATCTTGAAAAGAGCAGTTAGGGGAGCTGAAAAAGGGTAGATTTAGATTAGACGTTGCAAAGTGATTCTTTACCTTGTGGGTGTTGAGACCCTGAACAGGTTGGCTAAAGAAGTTGTGGATGCCCCACCCCTGGAATTGTTTAAGGCCAGGTTGGATGGGGCTTTGAGCAACCTGGTGTAGTGGAGTAGTGCCCCTTCACTGGGAAGGGCTTGCCCAAACATTCATGTAGGGTTTGTGTGCTGCCTGCAGGATCAGGTTTCTGCATTCAAAGGAAAAAAGCCAGCGTGTTGAGGACTTGTTAGAAGGCTGTGATTAGGAGTAGTTGTGATGTAGAAGTGCAGAACAAAAGATCATAATTGAGAAAGAAGAAGGGGTAAAACCACTCATCAACTATAAGCCCTTCCTTACAATTTAAATGAATATGGCTCATTATTACACTTTAATTCAAATGGCTCATTCAACTGCTAAGGGACTGTACTTGTGACCTAAAAAGGCGATTTTTGTGGTGGTGGCATTCTTGGTAGTGGGAAGGATCATGGTAGAATAGGGGGAGAGAAATTGCCTTCAAAGAGAAAAGATTCGTCTCAGGATATATTGAGCATGAAATATGTATGTTTCCTATGTAAAATCTTGGTTCAGTGTATTTCATGCTTCTCAAAGGCCAGAAACTTGGTTTTATTTATTTGTCAAGAAAAGCTTGAAGGAAGCTTCTCTTAAATAAGGGTTCAAGCTGAAGTGCTGTCCTGTTTGGTTTGTTTGGGTTTGTAGTACTGCTTTTTCACTGATTAGAAAAACTATAGCTCTTTGTCTTGCTGTGGCCTGGCTGCTATTTTCCATCACAGAAATAGAGCTTTCGTCTCCTTCAGAGACGAATCTTTCCTCTTTGAAGGCAATTTCTCTCCCCCTATTCTACCATGAAGTACTGAAGAACACTTGCCATGTATATGTCACAAATTTTACCTCTTCCATTTCTATGCAACTTGTCCATGTGTAAGGAGTAAATTCAAGTACTACTTTGCAGATGATTGTGCTGGGAATCTTTACTGAATATTGTATGGGTTGAGAAAGGTTTGTGCAAGTGCTCTGCAGTTTGATTTCCTCTGAAAAAAACTAAGGTGTTTTTTGATCAATCTTTGGATTCAGATATTCTGAGTATTGTGTGAGTATTGATGTCGGTCTTTACTGTGTGTAGCTTATGTTGATTTGTATGATGCATTGACTCCAAGCCCTTGAGCTGTTGAAAGTATCTTAGTCCAGATTTCTGAAGAAGCAAAACTAGACTATTAAAAAGAAAATTTGAAGTGGCACAGAAAACCACTTCAGAGATTTAGGTTCATAAGTGTCTATGTTTCAGCAAATGAGACTGGCTCCTCAGTTATTTACATATTTTATCCACTTGTCATATTAAAACTGTCTTATTAGTTGTATTGCAGTACAACAGATGGAATAGCTGTGAAAACAATTTCTTAAAATACTCTGTGAAACTCAACATGTGATGATAGATTTATCTGAAGTTTTTGCCCCAGGACAAAGAGAAGCTATGCAGTAATCCACGCAAGATATATATGGCATCAGATGTAAAACAGACATACCAATGAAATGTATTTTATCTTTACTAAAATCTATTACAGAATTATGTTATTTTTTTGTAAGGACAGTAATATGGTTGGTTGTTTTGGTGTGGGTTTTTTTGGGGTTTTTTGGGTGTTTTGTTTTGTGGTTCCCCCCCCCAAAATAAGCACAGAATAATATCTCTTACTTTAAGAATGTCCCGTTCTGTGGCTGAGACGGTAGATGAATTATGTTGAGGAGCACTAAGAGTGAGAGGTCAGGCATAACAATAGGAGGAGAGTTATAAAGATTCTTGGTTAGCAATCCAGTTACTGAAATAAGTTAATCTTAACACTTCTAATAGATACCTTGTATTTTATTAGACATACTCATATGTGGGTTTTGCTGCAACTTAAAATAGCCTTTGCTGCTTTGGCAGTCGTTTTGATTGAATTATTCTATTTTATGTGGTTAGTGCCTTGTGTGTTCTGGTAAGTCAAAACTACTTAAATTAGATTTTTAATGAAACTGTAAGGAGTGTGGACATGTTGAGCACTGTATGCAAAACAATCATACCCTTCTCAGGACTTGTGGAAATTGGGGTGGGGTTGTTTTACTGGACTCACCTTTCTGCTGAGAAGTGTGCTGACTGGAGAATCCTTTTTTTATGACCATGCAGTTTGCCAGATCAGAATATTATGATGCTAGACCATACAATGCTTCCTTCCAGCTTCAAACGCGGTGAAACTTGCTTGTCCTTAGGCCAAGAAAAAGGTGTTTGTGTGTTAAAAAAGCAGCTTAATTATTACCATAGAAGAATGGAAAATGGGCCAGTGGAATCTGAATTGCAAGAGACTGAAGAAAACATCAGTGTGAAAAATTGTTTACCTGAGGTGGGCTCAGGACACATAACCTAGAGAGCTGCTCTAAGCAGAAGAGATATTTAATATTTCTGGTAAAAGCTGATTGTAAAAGAAGAACATCTCAGGTTTTTAAAGTACTGGTCTGCCGTGGATGATACTGTGATACAATTCGCGTACCAAATCAAAGAGAGGATTTAGCAGATGGAAGCTAATGTAACAACATATACACGGTATAAAGGGTTATGAGACATGCTTTCTGATTTTTGCATGTATGTGTAAAAAAAATCTCAGATTTTGAAAGGTGAGACCTACAGTCCTTATTTTCCCTTGAAAGTTACAAGGCTATGGCCCCTCTGTGTGACTCATGGAGGTGCTGAAAAGAATGAGGGAGAAGTAGAAAATACAGGTCTGGGAAGAGATTTGTAATTTCTGTACAAGATTTTAATTTCCTGAAGTTGAGAAGCATCTTAAGGAGAGGAGAAAAGCGTTAAATGAACAGGATTTCTTAATGGAAAAGCTCTCTAAGAACTTTTACGCAAATGGACATGGAGGGAACTGCATTTTGGCTGGGCGGTAGAAAGTTGTGTGTTTGTATTTGGCCATGAGAGCTGTGGGGCAGAAGCACCAATGCTAGACTTGGAGCTGGGGAGCCTGTGACTGTTTGCAAGGTGGCATTGGTGTGGTTACGCTGCCTGGTGGTGGAAGAGCACATAGGTATCATTGCCTGTTCCAGTGTACATGGATATTACCTACAACTCTCAATATCCTGTTTCAAAGTTGTTTCTAGCCTTTTACCATGTTCCTGAGTCTCAGGAGGAATTGAATTATTAAAGGACACGTTCTGCCTTTGAACAGGTACCTCTCAGCAGTGTTGGTGTTTCGTGTGCACAGACTACAGTGGTGTTTGGCTTTCTGTGTGGTGGAGCTGGTGTAGGGCTCTGGTCACTTCATCAGCATTCCTTCCCTTATTAATCTGCTTTGAGGCAGATGAAATAATTTGCAGAACTCCCAAGTGCTTCAGAAAGAACTGTGGACCCAAAATCCTTGTCCTTAGAGTTTGCCTTGGGAGTTGTGACTTTTGGAATACATCTGCTCAGAACAACAGTAGTCGTAGTGTAGACTTACTAATTTTTGATTTTCATATCTTCTTTTTAACCTCGCTCCCTGGAGTCGTATAAGCTGTAACTATCTGTGCATGTACTGTTTTATGACCCTTCTAGTTACGACTGCTCGTAAAGCACGTATTTGGTACTTATTCTCATATGTTCATACAGGCATTAATTATAGAATTAATTTATACTAAAGAGTACTTTATTAATAGCTGTTTGTTATTAATGGAAAGATTATGCTTACTTTTCTGCTCAACAGCACATAAGCGTTCAGTATCAGTTTTAAAAACTGCCTTTGTTGGGACATCTCAATGTCGATCTATTTTATAGCTGGAAGGTAACAATATTTTTAAATATTCATTTTATTTTCCAGATACATTCACCTGCACTGCATGTTTACCTCTCTCCCTTTTGCTGTAAATTCTTCGAGGCATGAAGTAGCTTGCCAGTTGTCTCTTATGCTCAGACGTTAATAAATGGTTATCAGTTTATCGCAGATAATAACTTCGCTCCAAACCGTAAGGCATGTGTAAGCTGATTGTGTAGAATTTTTGCCTTAAGACAATGTTTAATCAGTGATTGTAGTTTTAGTAATGTCATTCTGGGCTGTGCTTTCCCCCAGCTCCCTGCAACAGAAACCTCCTCCTCCCCTGCCATCCTGCCCCATGCTGCAAGCAGGTGAGGTTAGAAATTTTTCTCAGGTTTGAAATGCTTCCAATTTTGCCACAAACTTTTAGTAGCTTTTAGTAGAACAGGTGTTTTAGCTTTTTCTTCTTATGAGTCCTTAGTATTTGTTCTGACTGGAGGAAATAAATGACCTCTAGTTTTTTGCAAGCTTGTACCTATGAAGTGAAGTCTGTCCTTGACGTGTTTATGTCTTGTTTACTGCTGCTGGGGATATGAGTTCACAATTGGGAACAATGAAATCTCTGCAGACCCACTGCTGCAATTATCTCCTATCAGAATTTCTAATAGAGAGAGAAGAAGGTTTTACTTTTTTTTTAACTCGTATGTCTCCTAGAATTAGTAATTTCCAAAAACGCAAAAGAAATTTCACCACATGAAATACGTTAGCGTGTGCCGATTCACATGCTGGCGTGAGGAGTCATGCTTTTATTTCAAGATTTGCTTTTCTATATGATTGTTTTCCAACACTTACATGTTTTATATGTGAGGAGAGGTTGGTTTGTGGGGTTTTTTGTTGTTGTTTGTTTGGTTTTTTGTTTTTAAACCTGAGAATATAGTCAACAAAAACGTAATGTGACTGAAATCAGAACAATAAAAAGAATGGGGAGAAAATGTTTTTATAACTGGAAATAAAGTCGAAATGTAAAAGAAAAAAAAAAGGAGAAGCCTTAATAAAGGGCGTCATTGCATACTTATTGTGTTTGGTTTTGTTGTTGTTTTTTTTTTTTTTTTTAAGTCTGGATATGTAAAAGCTTTTTTCTAAGACTTTTTTTTTTTTAAGTCTGGAGACTTAAAAAATACGTCTGAAGAAAGCCTGACTTAGAACAACTTTGGCTTTTTTCTGGAATTAGCACTTTGGTTTGTTTCTAGAATTAGCTTAACGCAAGAACTATCCAGGAAAAGAATTACTTTTCTATGTCAGACATAAACACTATTCTGTTTGCCTTTTTTTTTTTTTTCGCCTTAAGCAACATTTTTAGTTGCATTTGTCTTTTCCCCTAAACTTGCATGAAATACTTAATGCTGAAAAAGTTAATAGGACTAAAAAGACTTAGTAGTGTGCTCAGGTTTTTTAATTGCATGCTCAGTTTCACTATAAGGATGCTCACTGAAAAGATCAATGCCAAACACAGAAACAGTATTTAGGTAGGATGTAACAACATGTTGTAAACATGCATAATGAATTAGAAACTAACTTTAAAGGTTATGAATAGCAAGTTGATCCAAAACACTCTTAAGTAGTTCTCATTTTACTGCTGTTTTACATGGAAGCCACCAGGTTCAGGTTTGCTTAACTTCTGGTTTAGAAGTGTACATGAGTCTAATCTGTAGGAATTAGCAATTGGGAAATCATCCTTTTCTTTTTGTGTGGGGAAGACTGAATATTTACGTATGGTACTCACATTTGTGGTTTTGAGTTATCGGAGTGTTTTTAATCACATCAGAAATGTAGACTGCAGATGGACTGTGTTTGAGAAGAGAAAAGCTTTCCACAAACATCAGTATGTTGTTACCACGTATTGGATATGATTAATTTGCATATAGTAAAGGGACCTGTCCCATTAGCAGATAGATAATTTGTTTGGTGGTGGGTTTTTTTTTTTTTAATTATTTTAGAAAAGGCAAAATATCAAATGAAGTCTTATCTACCCACTTGCAAAATGACCAACAGCAAGAAAAGCAAGTGAAAACCACCAAAGTAAAATTAACTACAGCTTGATGATGGTTTGGCCTTCTTTTCTAGGCAACCAAAGTGCAGTTGTGTATCTCTTTCCAAGAGAATAGGAGCTGGTGCTCTACATCAGTAATTTTGATCGATGCCTTCCACATGCTTCAGCTAATCTGAAATTTGAAGTTATCATCTCTTTTGGAGATGTTTTTGCAGTTGCAAACAGATTTCTCAGTGAGTGCTAGGTTTGTAGCTCTCTTTTCTTTCCCTCCATGTGAACGCAAGGTCTGACCTTAGGAGGTGTGGAGGTGTATCCACTCCGGTTAAAGTGAACAGAAATTGAATATAAGGCGCAGGAGATGCATCATCATGTAGGATTAAGCTGTTTCACTTCATTTGTGACCTAATCAGGATTTGAACTCAAGTTTCAGGAAATGAATGCTTACTCTTGCTATTTCATTTCCATAAAATGCTGCGGTGAATTAGCAAATTATACTTCTAGAGTACATGAGAACTCAGAACATCTGTTACAGCACTGGTGAAATGTGCATTTCACATGCCTGGCACAAGCAGAATAAATCTTTAGATCTTCATATATTTTGGTACTACATTTTTATTTAACTCCTTTAACTTTTTGCTTTTCCCTCTCAAATTTTTCCTCAGTTATTTGCAGAAGACTTGACACAGTAAGCCTGCAGCACTTTTTGGGACCATAGGATTATTAAACAACTCATTTCCTGAAGTTACTTCGGGCTAAAACTTGGCCTATGGATTTGGATTTTGATGCTTAGAAAATCAAGGTTTAATTTTAAAACCTGACAAATATAATGCATATTCAAGGAAGGTCTGCTTGTTTTTTTTCCTGCTCTTGTGAACTATTCTGTATAACGTTGTGATGCAAGATGTGGATCACTCTTGATATCAAAAGACATTAGATTGTTTCTCTGTTTGTATATTAAATAGCCAAATACTAAGATGTTTTCATAACAGAAGAGGTTGTCTGTTTATAGCTTCAGACCTCCCTCCTCCCCCCCTTTTTTTTTTTCTAACAGCAAGTGGAGGTTTTGATAAGTTATAGTTTTTAATGTTGATGCAGTTGTATTTGAATCTCTTTGTTCCTTCCTCATGATCGATCCCAACCTATGACACTGGGTGGCTGACTTTTTCTGGAGATTAGGACTGCAAGATTACGCAAAAACACCCAACCCAGCTGGGAAAAGAGCAGGAATTTCAAACCACAAGGGCGGGAGTCCAGTCACGTTGACTGTGTGAGCTGGGGTTGGTTCCTTGTAGAATCATAGAATCAGCTAGGTTGGAAAAGACGTTCAAGATCATCAAGTCCAACTGTTACCCCAGGACTGCCAAGTCCACCACTAAACCACGTTGCTAAGGGCCTCATCTACACAGTTTTTGAATGTTTCCAGGGATGGTGATTCCACTGCTTCCCTGCGCAGCCTGTTCTAATGCCTGAGAAACCTTTTGGTGAAGAGATTTTTCCTAATATCCAGTAAACCTCCCCTGGTGCAGTTTGAGGCTGTTTCCTCTTGTTCTATCCCTTGTTACCTTGGAGAAGAGGTCAGCTACCAAATGAGCAGCAAGAGATCAGTGTCTGATCTTGTGTTCAGACACTCATTGGCTTTAATCTGCAGGTTCTCCCCCAGATGTATGCACACCCTCAGTGCTTGTGGTTATCTTCCTGGCAGATGAGGAAGCATATTCCACACTGAAATCCAAAGTTATCTTCAAATGATAGATCTGTTTTATTGGAAATTATCTAGCTTAGTGTGAACAATGAATATGGGCCACTATGAAGCTAAAAGAGGCTCAGTTTTAGAGGTCTTAAATCAGGAACCAGTCTTTTATTTATAGTGCTGGAGTGTTTAAAACTGCTTTTGTAGACACTAGCTGTGATCTAGAGCTCTGTACGTGTCTAAAGTAATTACTTGCTTGGTCTGGCTATTGATGCTTAATGCATTTGATGTTACTCTGTCAGCCAAGAAATGAAATTGCTAATGAGAAACAAAATGACTGTGAAGAACTGAGAACATGAAGGTTGAGTCAGGCTCTGAAAAAGCTGTGCACATTCTGCTTAAAAAAACCACAACACCACAGAACTCCATTTGAATGTATGATATAGAATAGAAAATGTACATATGCTGTTATTATATGGAATGAATAATAGCTGTACCTGTGACCTGGAAAAAAATAATCTAAATTGTGGATTTTATGAAGAAAATATTACGTGGTATAGCTGCCTTCCATGTTCAGCTGTAACAGGCTGGGCACAAAACCTATATATATCAGCTGCAGTTGCTATGAATGACTGAGTATGTTTTACATCATCCGTCTCTATGTGATCATTTCTGCGATCATAGAATTTTCTGTGAAATGGGTTTGTTGGCTCAGAATTAATTTAAAGTATACAGAGTGTAGTAGAACAGTTATCTGGTCACGTGACACACTTGCAGGAGGAAAGATTTATTTGATTACAAAAAGACTTTGCCAGCTGTTTTTCTTTCTGCTGTCAGCTATCTTTCATATGTGTATGAATTTTAAGGGAGTTGAACTTTACGAAAGTTCTGTCTTAACTTCTGCCAGAGTCAATTCAGTGTCATATCTAGTTAAAGATGTTCTTTCTTCATGGTTGTCTTACATACCAGATGAAAAAAAAAAAAAAAAAATTGCTAGTATGCTACAGAGAAGGACAGAGCTTTTACTTGGGTTGAGTTTTGCAATTCAGGGCCATTTTCCGTCCTGCAGCAACATTTTCCTCGAGCTAGTTTGCATCATGAAACAAGAGGTGGCTTGACATCACGTATTCTTCAGCTGTTCTGTGGTAAGAAGAAACATCCTATTCTGCTGAAAAAACAAATGACAAAAAACCCAGTAACAATTTGGGTGAGGGACATGTGTAGTAAGTTACAAGGGGGAAGAGTACTCCTCAGCTGTTACTGCATTCTGTAAGTGTAGGAGAAACTAGATGAAAATAACGCAAAAACAATCTTGTTTGTAAACAAAATGAGATATATTTTTAAAAGGGAATGTGTCTGGCTTCTTGAGGAAATGATTTTTTGTGAGCCAGAGGTGTCTGCAGAAGGGAGAGCTCAAGAACTGAAAGCTAAGGACACCATGTGATGGGTACTGATGTCGCCATTTGCCTCCGCAGAGGGCAGGCGAGCTTGTTTTCTGATTACCAGGAGAATGGACTGATTTTAGTAAGCAGTGGGACACTACCCCATGTGGAGCTGTCTGAATGTCCCTCCTAACATGCTGCCTAGTGGCACCTCTGATCATATTCTGTTTAAAAAAAACCAACCAAACTAAACCAAACCACGAAAGGCAGAATATATTACTGACCTCCTGCTATACTATGCATCCTTCTGCTTCTTGTGTTCTTTAAAGGTGTGCCTTAAGATGCACAAACCTCCCCTCCCTACCTCACTCATGTCTTAATTGGAAGTTACAGGACTGCAGTGTACACTTCAGTTGTGTGCCATTCTCGTGTGCTGTGTTATTTCAAGATTGGGCAACTGACAGGGGAAGACTAATTCTGGTGCTTGTCTTTCAGAACAGTGTGAACATTGGATCTGTTTTGCCTCACTGCACTGATTTCCACTTGCCTGTAATTGCATCCAGAAATGTTTGGGAACCAGGGCAGTCGATGTAGTGAAGGTAGATTGTGCATACCAGTACCCATTCCCCTCAGCAGCCTGACTGCAGTATCCTGAAATAACAGGAAGTTTTGGCTGGCCTTCAGGAATAATGCTGTGAAAAAATACATTGCAGTAGATTAATGCAGGAATGACACAAAGGGAATGGTTGCGGGGAGATCTAAGAAGACCTTTTTTGTTGTTTAGGCTGTAACCAACTAGAACTAAAGAACCAGGGTATGGATCATGGCTGTGGCTCTGCAGCCCAACAGCAGCAGCTGGTAGCCCGAAAGCAAGATTGATGGCTTTGTTCGGCTCATTCATCTCCTGCTCCTATCAGTTGCAGTGTGGTTATAAGTCCAAAGGTTTTCCATTTTAGCCATAAACTGTATGTGTAGCTAATACTAAAGAAGAAACAAGGCAAACCCTGCTTTGTTTATTAATTAGGGTATAAACTTTGGAGTTTACTTCAGTTAGATGTTGGATCTGGGTTTTATGTTATGCAAACTGTCCTGTTTGTTAATTTGTGTTTAATTTGCAAATCCTTACCTGTAGCTGATGTTGCATGGATCCTTTTTTCCCCTAGAGTCAGTTATGAATTTTTGTGGTATTTTTTTTGTATTATTTTTTGGTGGTAGTTCATATGTGTCATTTTAAACCTAGTAGAATTATTATTCAGGATGCTGCTGTGGTTATCATCTCCTATAGAACAATCCAAATAATTGAGATTATATGTAAATTTATTCAAAGATTACATGGAGCCCTCCCAGACATGTGTATAGCTGCAATTCGCCTGCATTCATAGCCCGTCACGTGGTGATTTTACTGGTCTGAACCGTGGGCACTTTTCCACTAGAGGAGACAATTCTGATTTCTTCAAAATCATGTGAGGAGTGACCTCCTTTTTTGTTCTTGTGTCCCTGGGCTTCCTTACAAGAAACCAGCAGGGTATTGTTTTGGTAAGGGTTCAATGATGGGGCCACACTGTTCACTGTGTGCCTGCAGAGTGGTGACAAATAGCTGGGCTATGATTTCCAATTACTCTTTTGTATCGTGTTTATGTAGCAAACACAATAAAAGATAAAGATCAGGTTCATGTTTGTTAGCTTATAAATTTGAGTTATATATTTGTTAGAAGTCTGTGCCTGAGCATTAACAATAACTTTTAAATGCATACAAATATGTGTGCATTTTAAAGTTTGCTCAAAATTTAGCATTTTTGGAAACTGAAGAGAAGAATAACTGGTAGAAATAAGCTTAAGGCCTATTAGTATTACATTAGGTGTGCATCTTGGACTCAGAAACTGGATTGGTTTGGTTCCAGGAGGAGCAGAAGACAAAGGGTGAAGTAGCTTTGGTAGAATAAAGCTTAAATTTCAAATAGTGTAGACTGACCAAAATTGTGTACTATGCTAAGAACAGCATTTCTTTTAAAGTTGAAGTTAATCTTTTGGTGCTGATAGGAGGCTCACTTCTAATTGTTAAATTGTGGGCTTTTCATCACTCAACTCCCAAGCCGTTTGTCAGGTATTCACACAATGATGCAGCCTTTATGGTGTTAGCACTGCTTGGGTATCTGTAGCCCTCGTACCACTGAGTGATGGCTGATGAGGTTTGGAAGCCCATGAGGTATTTTTTGCATTAGAAAGGATGGTTTTAGTTTGCAAGAGCAAACTTTGCTATCCAGAGATTGGAATTTCTTTAGCTATGCATCTGTTATTTCAAATATAGCTCTGCATGAAAAACCAGACTTGAGACTGTTTGTGGTTTGTGATGAAAAGCCGTCTGTTACTACAAATGGAGACATTTTCAAGGCTGTACTTATAATAGTAGGAAAAAAGATAATTCTAAGTGCATTAATCCTGGGTAATTGGTGCTGGGCAATAAATTTATTCAGATTGATTATTCCTTTAATTTCTTTCATTTAAAAAACTATCTTTGAGCACATAATGATTAACTTTCCAATTGATGTGAAATATCTAGAGTTTTTACACTGAAGCAGGATTTTTTTCCTTAAAAGGCAGGTTTAAACTTGTAACCAATCTTTAGAGTATTTAAAATAGAGTAGTGACTATAAGAGAGAAATTTCGACAGACTCATTCTAGGCATCCCACAGCTGCTACCATCATTGTGTTAAGGTCTCCGAAGTAATTGCATATAGTTCCAAGATTCATAGGCAGTCTAAAATATTTCTATATTATTTTAAAGATTGTAATGACATGTGTAATGTAATGATGTAATGACAGTGTCATACGTAGACACTGGGTGGTTTTTCCTGTCATATGGTCTTAGCTTATTTTTAGGAGACTTTTTTTTTTGTTTTGGTCAAAGTAAATTTTGTATATGTATTAAATATTTTGTGTGCCACAGGCTTGGTAACAGTTTATTTTATAAGTGCAATTAATAAGCCCACATAAATATTCTCTGTGAGGCAGACTTGAAATAAAATCCAAGTTGATGTTTTGTTCGTTTGTCTTCCATGTATGGCAGATGTCTATTGCAGGTATTTTTTAAGAATGGTCTGTCCGTGATACTTAAAACAATTTGAAGATGCCCAAAAATGCAAGTTTTTTCTTGTTTTTCTGTTCTAATCTTACTCTCAGTTGATCTCAATAACTGTACCTTACACTGATTGAAATTCTTAATTGAAATTCTTAAATTTTTCCTCACTTTAGGGCCCTTATACTTTTATTTAGATTTTGTAAGGAGTTTTTTCCCTAGGTATTTTTCTTAGAATATGGCTTGCATTTTGGAACACATACATCTGCTTTGTTAATTAAGTTTGCAGAAGGAAATACAGCGCTACCATGTGAAGGCATATCCTGCCAGGCTCAGGGCGTGCTAAGCCCCTCTGTGTCCTGCAGAGCTGTTAGGATGCACAATTTGAAATTGCTGAGATGAAGCATTAGGTGGAGAAATTTGCCTGGAGGCATGCGTGTACTTTACTTTGAGCGGGGTGGCACAGCATGCTGGCCAACTGTCTAATTGACCATGTGTGCTGCAGCTTTGCTGTGATGATGGTGCATGTAGCTTGGGTTGGTGAGCTGCGAATGCCTGCGCAGGTTGCTTATTGTGAGAGAGAGCAGGGGAAGAGAAGGTTGTTGTCCAATAAAGTATTTCAAGAAAAGCACTTTCTGTGCAGGTAGCCAAAGAACAGTAACAAGCTGATCTGGTCAGAATTTCTAAGATCTTTTTTTGCAGTTAAGCATCTGTGCAGTGAGGGAAGGCTAAATGTTGAATTTTTCAGATGGGTGGGCTTACGTTCGTATAGGTACTGCAAATTTTGGCTATAAACCCGTAAGATTTCTTCTTAAAGAAGAACTGGCAGTGAATATGTGGCTTCCTGACAACCAGTGTGTGTTTACCTGAATCTGACTTTTGCTATCTTCAATCCAAGTTTTAGATTGATTTGATTTAGAGAGATGAGTTTTGAATTCATAAAGCTACAGTGAGGCAAGCCGGCTTGAGGGATTCATCCTGACTTCTAGTGGTCAGGATGGTGGCAGTAAAGATGCTTAATGAACTGGGTGGACTTTTCTATAACCTTGCTCTTCGGTTGCTCTCTGGTTACAATTATGTTTGAATTTAACATCATAAATTAGTAAATGCTAATGCATTTACTGGAAGGATTTATCCATTTAAAACAAGCCAGCAGAGGGGTTTTGCTGTCAGGATTGTGAAGTCGGCAAGCCTCCGCTCTCATCGTCAGTTCACTTGTATCAGTTGTGTTGTAATTTTTCTAACCTGTGCATTGCAGGTACGTTGTTCATGTGATTGGGACTACATTGGCTGCTTAACGCTTCCAGAGCTTCTGGGTTTGTGTCTAGTTCAAGTGTTTAAAGTACTTTACTGTTTGAAATCTGATTATCTTTGCATGGCTTCAAATAGTTTCCAAAGTGCATTTCAACTAGCGAAGATTAAATGTTTTTATGTTTTGAGTCTGCTTATCTCTTGGCTCTTTGAGTTACCTTGCCTTTCTGTTTTCCGTAAGTGTAGACATTCCTGAAATGAAATGTAAAACTTCTTTTTATTTTCTTTTTTTTTTTATTTGTGGTATAGAATGGGATGCAGTTGACTGTTTTGTTTTTTTTTTTTTTGTTTCGTTTTTTTTTGTTTGTTTTGACAGCCATGTCAACCTCATCTATTTTACATTCCGTTGAGTTAGACTAAAACGAAATGCTTATACATAGATCAAGCTTTCTGCTCTTGATTATTGTGGGTAGTGATGCAGGGACCAATTCTAATAGAATTTGCAGGGAAGAAGTCAATCGAGTTTTGACTGGGGTCATGTAGGATCCATAAACTCCCACGGGGCTGTTATCAAAGATGTAACTGTGTGCAATGGAGCATAACACAGCTAATGCCTTTTACTTGCTGATTCTTGATTGAACAATTAATTCACCAGTGGTCACCATGCACTTTGCCCTTATTGGATAGGTTTGATAGTACAAACAATCCTACATGATATTTATAAGCTTCAAGGTGATTTTAAGTTCACAGGTAATGCTTCCAAAAAACGAGTTAGGTATTGATTATCAGAGACTTTATTTTTGCATTCAAGGTTGTAGTTGATAGTCAGTGTGTTTGTTCTTATTATTATCACTGTTTTATGAAAACCAAAAGTCATGTGTTTGCCAAATGCCATTTTAAATCTTTAATTGGTTGGCTGGGCTGCTGCCACATGGCCTCTAGAAAGAGGACAAAAAATCTCTGAGAAGAAATAGAACATACATATTCATGTATGAGCGGGTGTGTTATTTTTGAACAAAAATACTCTATGACTGAAGCATTTTTGGTAAACAGAGGAAAAAAAAATCAAGTTTAAAGCAACAGGTATATCTATTGAAGTCATATCTGTTGATTTTTTTTTTTTTTTTTTTTTTTTTTTTAAGGTTTAAAAAATGATTGCCAGTTTATTTTGGGGCTATTGGCCTTAGCTGCCTGCAATTAATATTTACAAACAATACTTCCATGACTAGAACATTACTGTAGTAACAATCCTTATGGCAAAAATAGAAAATAACACATAACTTTTATTCTGTACAGTATAACTCATTGAACCCATTCACTCTAAATTTACAAGTGTGATGATAATGTATCTTGTTTAGTGTTTGTGTTTTGAGCCAATGTTATCTCGTCGGTCTTATGTTTAGATGAGTGAATATGCAGGAAAACTAAGAATTGTGCACCATTTTTAATGGAAACTTTAACAGATTGCCTTTTAAATTGTTTTTATAGCTTTTATGTATATAAAGTATTTCTAGCCAAGAATGGTTGGATGGTAAATATTAGAGAGATTCTGGTATGTGTATACATTAAAATATTGAATATTAAAAAATACTCAAAGACATAAAGTAACTTTAGTCACTTTCACATCTGGATGTATGTTCAAGTAATCATTTTCTGTTCTTTTTGGAGCCAGAATATAATTATTATCAGACAGGTTTTATATAGCAGCTGGGTACTTAATTTAGTTGCATTCAGAGCTCAGTTTAGTTGCAAATCATTCTTATCCTCTACAAGATAGTCATCAACATTTATTTTCCTGACAGTTTGGGCTTTATCACCTGCAGTTGTCTCTTCATCAGCTTCAGTGAAATCCAAATCTACACATATGTTTGAAGGAAACTGTACAGGGAAAAAAAAACATCAACAAAACAAAAATAATCAAAGATGATCAAAGCAAAGCCAAACCTCTGCAGAATAAAAATAGTCTGTCAGGACAACCTGTTTCATAGTTAAGGCAGCCGGACCATCCCTCTCTCACCTGGGAGCAGTACTTCTGAATCCTGGCCCTGAGGAGGACCTTGCCAGCAAATACTGAGGTGGGTGTGAGTACACAGACAGACAGATGGGAGAGTTGCCTGAATTGTGTGCACAATAAAAAGCTGGGCACCCTTTCAAAACCACACTGGTGGAGTTCAGTGCTTCTGCCTGAGACCAGTTTCTGCTTGTTCATTGAGTGGACACAGAAGGGCTGGTGGTATTTTTCCTGCACCAGGATGGTGGTTACTCTTCTGTTTCTGCGTGCCTGTCCCCGTCATTGTGGAGATGCCCATAGCTCTGAGCTGTGATCCCTGTGCAAACTGGTGCCCGTTCACATCGGTCCCTTTTGTGCTGACTTGCTGTGGGCTGAGGGCCAGGTCTGAGCCTTCCCTTCAGCTTTTTGACACCCAGTGCGACTTAAATGGTATTGACAGACATGGTAACACAGAGCATTGAAATGAGCAGTGCAGGAAGCAGTAGAAGTCATATTTGTATCTACCAGGGTTGTTTGAAGAGACACTTTATTTCTTCCCCTCCCCTCCAATTTAAGATAAAGAGTGGCAGAGCATTTGAAAAATTGACGAGGTGTGAAATTCATGGCATAATCTTTCTTGTTGCTCTTTCAAACAAGTTTGTATGGTTTAGAGGCTTAAAAATCTGTTCTTGACCTTGCATTAAGGTTTGTAGCTCTTCAAGCACAAAGACAAGTGAGGCCCAGGCTTCCAGACCTGAGGGCACAGGACAAGGAGGTTACTGCTATCAGTAACCCCCAAGAGTTGTCACCTATCAAGTGCAGTGATAGAGAACATGAGGAAGGGACTGAATCCTTCCTGTCAGCCCTGCCTGTCCAAGCCACTGTCCCCACTGAGCAAAGCCAATGAATACCCCTGGGATTACTAGTGCTCAGGCTCTCCTGGCAAGTCAGTGTCCCCGGGGCAGCCAAGCTGTTGATAAAGCACATCACCCTGGGCTGGGGTGCTTGTCACAGCGATGCTCCTCCTGTTACTTGGTCAAATCCTGTTAAAGCTGGTATTCAGCATATGGGATTAGACCTTTTTATTAACTTTCAGTAGTCCTGCTCATGTCGTAAGGTGCTTGGTCGCTGTAACATGACATCTGCATTTGGCACTTGCAGATCACAGTCAACATTACAATTTAGTGGACGTATAGCTGGGCAGTTTCAAAATGACCAGAAGCAAGTGAAATGCTGTTTTATCTTTTGTACTGTTTCCTCCTTTGCAGTGATTATACTCATGAAATTTTGACTGTTCCAGGCTGAGTGACCCAATAATTATTAAAGCATCAATAACTTTTTTTTTTGTTCTCCTATTCATCATTAACTAAATGATGAAATATTCTGAAAAAGGTTCATTTTGGATAGATTTTTGTTTTCAGAAACTCCTGAGTGTATGAAACTGTGAGAGTTACAATGAAGACTTTAAAAAAGCCGATGCTTTTTTAATCACTAATGCAAGTGCAGTCATAAGGCTGAATTCTGCCACAATAAATACTATTTCCCATCTTCACAATACACCATAGAACATCTCTAGCATTTTCCAAGAGTACTGTATTTTAAAAGAGCTTTTTAATTTAAAATTTTCCTTTTTCTTCCAGTAAAACTACCAAGTTTTTCTCTAATGCTTCTGGTATATTTTTAACAGCTTTTATGATTTTGAGACTAAGCAAAAAGATTCTTTAAAATCCAAAGTATTGAATACTTGCCTGGACATGGTCAGTACTATGATTCGCTGTAACATTCTTCTATATTGTTGCAGCTTTGTGTGTGTCAGGTGACGTTTTTGGCTTCTGGATTATGGTAAATCATTGTATGCAAAAGGAACAACATTGAAATAGCAGTGATAAGTGCGACAATTCCCTGCCCCAGTGACCTTAAATTTTTTATATTGTCTTTTTATTGTTTATGATCATTAGTCATCTGGCCACTAGATCAAGGTTGTCTTCGACTCTTGCATTCAACCTTGTATGCATAAGCAGAAAATGTCCAGTTCTCTCTTTGATCTGACTAGAGCAAAGAAATTTTATTGTGGATTAATTCTTGCTATCTTTGATAGCAAGGACTTGAATACAGACCCAGAATCTATGATAATAAGGTAATCTGTTTCCATTTGCAGTAGGCTTTTATTATTCATTCTTTGTAAACCATTTAGCAAGGAGTATGGGCTAACATTGATTACTCCGTAATTAGTGCTCATAGGCAGTATGGTTGGAGCCATGGTGGAGGGGGAAATTTATCAGCTGTTAAAAGCCACATGACTTGCGTAGAAGAACCAAAGTGCAAGCTCTAAAGTGTATGAAATTGCCGTGTTTATCATCTACCTAACTGCTACTGTCAGTTCTCCAACTGCTTTATGTGCAGCTGTTCCTCAAAGTGAGGCAGGAGTATCAGGCATTTTATTCATAACAGATTGAACATGAGGCAATTATCAATAAGCCATTTGATGATGAAGCTTATTCCCCAAGTTAGAAAACTAGAAACAGGTATTCTGTAACAGATTGGGAAAGGGCTTTTCAAAATGACCACATCATCACTGCAGATGCATAGCAGAGCATCTGTGCAACCTTCAGGCAGTCATTTATATACATTAGTGAGAGCATCGGTCTTTGTGTGACTCCTGCGGGGCATGCAGATACAGCTCAACTGTTATTTTGCTGGAAGATTTTCTTGCCAAATTTGATTAAAGTACATCATGGGGTAACATACAAATGAGATGAGATAAAATGCCTAAAAAGACTGTGAGTCTGCTTTACTACTGTTGCTTGGGAGTGTCTATTTTAGAGTTTGTCTTCCATTAAGTTTCAAACCTTCACTGGTTAGCTACACATGTCTTCCTTTAAAACAATTCCCTGTGTAGCACTAAATTCAGTCTAGCCGCCTCCTGTGTAATGCCAGTGCCACTGGCAGGGCTTGGTGATAGTGTCGATGTTTGAGCTTACTGAAGCCTCGAGCACATAAAAAGATTGTGTGGCAGCAGTGGTTGCAAGGGAATTATGGGGAGGTACTGAATTGTTCCTGTGGAAATGGGAGAGGCAGCATGGCCTCGGTGAGCAGGGTGCACGTGTTCACGTGTGCTGCCATGTGTATTTCTTCTGGTATCGGCACAATAAACAGTGATGAAAGACAGAGGGCTGCAGGTGGCCTTGCTCCGGGGCTGTTTGGGTCTCCTTCCTCTGCGAATGCTGGTCTGCTGCCAGGGTGGGCAACCGATGGCTGTGGTTTTTTCCCCAGAATCACTGCCCGCAGGCTCTTTTGAGCTTGGATTTCCAAAGGTTGCATGGTTTTCCTGTCCACTTTGCCTCATTCCTTGCTGTCTGCTTAGCATTTTTTACCTAGTTTCTTATCTCATTCTCTGTTTTGTTGCTGTCCGAACAAGTAAAAAGTGAACTCCTACTGTTAACGTAAGTTGAGAATTGGCACCAATGCCACAGTACTTGAAAATTTTAAAGAATTCATGACACTGATCCATCACCTCTTCCAGTTTGTGGAAAATAACCGGTTGCAAAGAACTCAGAACAATGAAGTGAGTGAAATTCATTTATACTTGTTCATTTAGAAGTTCATTTGCTCAGTGCATGGAAACCTTGACCTCTAGAAGTATCAAACCTGTAAGAGATCAGCTGCAGGAAGGAAAATAAAGAATTCCTCATACCTCTCTCCTCCATCCTCCATCCTCCCCCAAAGTGAGGTGAGGAGAGTTTGGGCAGAAAGCTGTCTTGCATAACTGCAAATATCATATCAGAAAATATTCCTTTTAGTATGAGAATGTAAGTTTTGAGGTTACATCTTGTATTTGAGCTGTCACTGACATTTGAGCCTCTATAGTTAAGGCTATGCTTGCTGTCTGCTTGTTATAGTAAACAGATAATCTCATAGCATTATGTACTTAAGCAAGGATTTGTATAATTATAATTTGTCTTCATAGTTTTCTGTCTTGGACATGAAGAAAGCATTGATTCATACAAACTTTCCAACAGCTCAGTGAGTATCAGAAGATACTCTGTATGTAGTGAAATACAGAAGTCAATAATGGATATTTTGTATCTATTAACCTGTATAACCTTTCCTTTCCTCTTGGTATGATGGATGAAGGAATCTCTGTCATGAGCTCACAAGGTTATCATATATGGATGTCCCATCCTCTTTCAGATGGACCTGCTAAATCATTTCAGCAGATGAAGAACTGCTTTGTTTTTCAGCAGGGTTTTTGTTGTTATTGAATGCTAGGTAATGGATCTGTTAACATTTATTAAGTTTTGTACCCGGCGGGTTATTGCATGCATTTTGGGTTTGTGTTCTAAATGTAGTAAGCTTCTTGTCTATATAATAAAAAAATTACATAATCTCTGCTATATATGGATACCAGATTATTGTTTGAGTAAATATGTTCATTGATTTTTTTCGTTTTTCTTTATTTTTTATAACAAGGGCTATATGTGCTGCCAGTTACCACTTTTTCTATCTGCTCCTCCCCAACAATAAAATTCTTGAATGTGTGGGCATATAAAGGGCTTTTTTCTTCCCCTTCCCCTTTTTCTTTCCCTTCTTTCCTCCTTTCCCTTTCCTTTTCTTTTTTCCCCAAAAGGTTTTTTCTTTTGTTGTGTGGAAGGAGACAGTGAAAACGTCTGGTATATACTTGATACAGTGTTCTTTTATTGAGTCTTCAGACAGGTTGAAAGAACTGGATTTTCAGGTAATATGTATGACGTATGCTTATTGATGCTAAATGACCTCTTCTAGAAGCTCTCACAAGAGAGATCTGCTCTGTTCCTCTATACTCACCCTTGATTCTCTATACTTGTTGCTGGATGATGTGATGGCAATTTAAGTGTCAGCTTCTGGATGTCACCAAAAGGAATCAATGGCCCTACTCATGTTGGTAGCTGTTCACCAGTACTAATACATAGTTTGGACTCATTGCGGAAGGGTGGATGTATACAAGTATAACAAGACCAGCAAGTTGACGATTGTGGGATTTGCAGTGGCACTTGCATTTAAGCAGAACATCCTATGTCTTACACCTGATCAGCCTCTGAAGTTAGCCCTGCTTTGGGCAGGAGGTGGGATTGTCCTGGGTTCAGCTATAGCAGTTATTTTTCTCCTTCTTAGTAGCTGGTGCAGTGCTGTGTTTTTTAACTTTCAGCCTGGGAACAATGCTGGTAACACTGATGTTTTTAGTTGTTGCTAAGTAATGTTTACTCCGACCAAGGACTTTCTCAGTCTCACGCTCTGCCAGGGAGGAGGGGAAGCCAGGAGGAAGCAGAGTCAGGACACCTGACCCAAACTGGCCAAAGGGGTATTCCATACCACGGCACGTCATGCCCAGTATATAAACCAGGAGGAGTTACCCGGAAGGCCCAGATCACTGCTTGGGTCGGGCTCGGTATCGGTCGGCGGGTGGTGAGCAATCGTATCCTCTCCCCTTGTTATTTCCCTTATCATTATTATCATTGGTGGTAGCAGTAGTGGTTTTGTATTATACCTTAGTTATGGGACTGCTCTTATCTCAACCCGTGGGAGTTACATTCTTCCGATTCCCCTCCCCATCCCTCCGGGAGCGGGGGGAGGAAGAAGGTGGGGAGTGAGCGAATGGCTGCGTGGTTCCGAGTTACCGGCTGGGCTTAAAGCACGGCAGGGATGCAGTGATTTCCAGGGGTTTCACATAACCTAACTGGTTTTATGGTTCTGTGATATTCTGTGCTGACCTGCAATGTAAGCATCTTCCCACAGCTGTATGCTGCTTTGTCCTTGGAGTTATGAGGGGTCCCAAGAGCAGTCCCCACAAAACTTGTTGATTAATTTGAATTCTGAAATTCTTAAGAAAGCTCCCCTTCTTAGGCTGGTCTATTCCATACCCGCTTTTTCACTTTTCCTTTGTTTTTCCCAATCCCTGAATCAAAGACATGATTGTAGCTTTAGTAGTTATTGACAAACATGTCAGTGAGTATTAAATTTGGAGGATGGACTACTTGCTGGATATCTTTGTGTAGATGGTTTATTTATTAACAGTGATCACTAAAATAGCTTGCCACTAATGCTGAAGTTTTAGTAGAGACTTTTTTTCCCCAAATTAATGTTTTGTGTGTTTGTTGTTACAAAATGTAGGTCTGAATGTGTGCCATGCTGCAGAATGACTGACTGGAGAGTACCACAGCTGCCTGAAGCTTTAGACTTGCTGGTTTCAGTTGGGTCATAGCACGAGGGCCTACAACTCATAACTGCCTCACGTTTGCCTCAACATCATCAGACAGTGCTTTTCTGCAGTACATTAATGTACAGTTGATCTGACCTGAAACCTGAAGATGATGATTTTGGTGTCAATGCTAATTTACTTTTTCCCTGGTCAGAGGAGACCAACCTATGCTGGAAGAAACTGATCCCATAGTGTAACTTACTTTTCTACTACTACCTTCATCCTGCACTAGCATAGTCTGTGAACACTTTCTCAAAGACTTCAGTGATACAAGAGAAGTCCATCGCTGAGCAAGGTGATGGTCCTCTGCTATGTAAATTTTATTGTCTGGGCTCAGAATTCAGCACTGGAGGAAACACCAGTTCTCATTCCCAGAAATCTGTGGGTTTCATCCTTTCATTTACATACTGTCCACTAATCAGCAAACACTAGCAAAGGCTAGTGTGTAAAATGTTTTTGATGTATACATTCTAAGTATGCTTTCATTAATAGAATTTTTGTCATCTTCGAAAAGGTGCTTGAACAGTTTTAACCTTAAATCGAATAAATATTTGGGAACTTAATTGGTTTCTTCAAGTCATAGCTATGAGAATTGTTGTATTTCTTAGTAATTACACAGAAGGAGCAAAGTGTGAGTAGAAGAGATCCCAGAATGAGCAACTCCTTTTTAAAAACACACAAATCCAGTGCGAAGATGGACTTAAGTTGCTTTTTGATTTATGTCTTTGAGAATTCCAGTTAAACATTATAAGCATTGTAGGATGGTAGGACGCTTTATCCTGCCAATTTGTCTGTTTGCAATTAGTTTAGGGTACGCTGAATATGTTATTTTAGTACTTCATGTGTTAAATGTAATGATGTACTGCATTTAGGATTTACTTTTTCTTGCCAGCATTCTAAAATACTTGCACTTCCTCTTATTTTTTAAAAATCTCATTTTCTTTTCAAAGTCAGCATCCCTGTGAATATAAAAGCACGTTCTAAAACCCTGTAAAAGTGTTAATAAATTGGTAATTTTTATCTGTTTTTATTCTTAGCTAAGGCTCTGATTTTGAGAGTCATTCATTCTTAAGGATTTCAGAGTCCAAGTCTCAGTGGTTCTTTTTTTCCCCACATGTATTTTTTTAATATGTGATGGTACTATTAAGTATATCATATTTTCATTCTAAAAGAGAATTTTAACATATTCTTTTAGTGTCCTAAAACGACTGCCTTGGCACTGCCTAGTTTATGTTAATCTGTTTGGTATTTTCATAGGATATATACTTTGGTTTGGGGCTATGTGTTTATATATATTTAGTTTTAGCAGATGACTGCATATTTATTTATTTTGGCAGTAGCATTAATCGTTCAGAACACTTTTATCCTCAAATTCCTTAGTTTTTCAGACAGACCGAAAACATCTGTTTGTAATTCTTTCTTGATCATTGCCAACACAAACTAGTCTTGGAAGCTCAGTCCATATTTTATCTTAAAACATCCACAGACATTTTCAAGTTTCATGAGTTTTACGAGAACAATTAATACCAAATATGCACTAATCCAATTTTCTATCCGAGGCCTCTAGAAGTCTTTACAAATACAAACTTTGCAGTTTCCCAGTCAGGTAGGTTAAGGAATTTCTGCTGTCTCTTATGGGGTGAGACACTGCTGCTGTTCACATAACCTATAGTTTAGGATGAGAAATGCAGAAAAATAATTTCAAAAGGTTGTGTTTGTGTGTGTGTTGATCCACCAGTCCTTGGCCTATCATGTAGGGGCTTTTTTTGTTTTGTTTTCTTGTTTGTATGGTTGGTTTTGGCCAAAAAAACCCAGACAAAAGCCTGAACCTGTAGATTGGTGGTTTTTTTTAATTTTTTTTTTTATTTTTTTTTTTATTTTTTTTTTTTTTTTTTTTTTTTTTAAATCAAGGCAGTGGTCAGAACCTTGGGTTTTTAGCTCCCTCAGAAGGCTTCATCTTCAGCAGTGCAATGACCTAGTATCATGCTGGGAACTTTTTATCAGATTGAATGAAAAAGCAGCTTTATATGAAGTGCAAACATGTGGTCCTGAATCGACAAATTATTCTGTGTCAGTGTTTTCTGTATCTTCTCACAATTTAAAGTGTCTTAGTTTGGAAACATCTGGTGCATACACACACGCACACATATATATGCACACACATAACATAAATGCAAGCTTTTCAGGTTTTGTGAAGTTTCTCTCTGTTGTGAAGAATTTCTACAAAATCCTGGGGTTACTGGTGTGAAGTTAACCAAATTTTGGTTAATTTCCATGTAACCAGCATGTAGTTGGCCTGAGTTCAGTAACATTCATGTGCAGCAGAGGGGATGCTACTACTCAGCCCTCTGAGTGAGGTTGTTTTAGAATAACTGGAATACCTAGCTAACAGATTGTAAATTCAATGTGCTTTTAAGAGGAGAACAGGAATTATTTCTAAGTAAAATGACAGTGTAACTGAAGTACATAATTTTTCTAATTGACAGCTCTGAACAAATGAATGTTATGTATGACTTGTTCCGTGTGGAAGCCATCATACCAGTAGCAAATGCACTACTCATGCATTTAAGTTAATACAGTACTTTCAATAACCCCAAACAACATGGATCATCTAGAGGTTAGATTTTGAAGTCAAAATCTGAGTGGTTCCTCTGCTGACAGGAATTTTGTTCCGTGGTCTGGAGCCGCTGGCTGTCAAGAAATTTCCAAAGTTGAATTTTGCCACACTAATAGGTAGCTGTGTTGTGGTGGGTTAAAGGTATTCTTCACCCTTTTGTCCATTATTTTTTGCCTTCCTGTGTTGGAATGTTTTAATCACTTTTATTTTGTGTTACCAGAGGTGATTTCCACAAACAGCATGTATAAATGTAAAAGAGTTTGTTTTCTTCAGACAGGTATTTTAGTAGTATAACTAGTTTTTGTAGATGACAGAGCGCTGTTCCCTTAGCTGTGTTCACTGAGAAGTAACAGTTCTCTTTTTCAGATGGTGTATTCAGGTTTTGAGTCCCACTGAAAGGAGATGGAGTCTTTTTATGCTGATTTCTTAATTCAGCTTAAATTGTGGGTGTGATTTGGGTTCTTTTAGCAGTTTTAATGATTTATTTAAAACTAACCAGAGGCTTGAATCCACTTACTATGTGAGAATAACCCCAGTTTAAGTGAACAGAGGAGCCAGCCTCTTAATTAAATTGAAATGAAACAGATTGGACGGAGTCATCGGTGAAATGGTCTAGTGTGTGGTGTCCCTGCTCATGGCAGGGCGGTTGGAACTAGATGATCTTAAAGTCCTTTTTAACCCTAACTATTCCATGATTCTATGATTCTAAAAATCCCCAAACCCAAAACTAAACCTGCATCTCCCACTGTTTATACTGACAATTCAACCTTGCTTTTTCTGCTCAGACCTTAAAAAAATACCTTCTGCAGCAAGTATTTCCTGCAGAGCCTAAGCAACCAGAATGACAGAGGTCAGGTGTTTGCCTTATGGTCTGCAAGGTGCTTGTTCTTGCAGCTGGCAGAGGAATACTTTCTTTGCACCTCTCATTTACGGCTAATGCGTGTGATGTTTTCATAAGAAATACTCAGATCAGCTTTAACTTAAGTACCCATTGCAGTTGTGTAACAACAGTGGGACTTAATGTGAGCTGTAATTTTGTTTTTGTGTTTGTATGTGTGCTGTAATGTTTTTGAGGGAAGCCTGCACAGTAGAAGAACACTTGTCTCTCCCTCGATTTATAATGGCAAAGTCTCTGATTTGGATGTACAGTTTGAATCAAGACCAGCATTCAGGCAGTAAAATAAGCTAAATGTAGGGTTTACGTGGATCGTTCTGACACTGTACCAGCGTTTCAACATGAACGAGCCACTTGTGTGTGTGCCAGCGGAGCTGTCAAAAGGGGCAGGTGCCCGAGCTCTGAGGACCCTCTTCTGAGTTTTATTGTGTTACTGCAGGGGTGGTGGTAGATATTCAGAAAAGGTGATGAATTAGTAATGTTTTCATGAGACATAGGAGGAAGTAGGAAATATGAAGAGTTCAGAACAGGAATAAGAAAGCCAAAGAGGCTGTATATATGGATAAAAATATATATGTGTATATGCACACACTTGAAAAAATCTTTTTACTTGCAATCTTAATGAACGTGAAGTTTTTACACAATGGTGTGATTGTGATGGATCATTCTTTCCCACAGGCTTTTTCAGTTCATTGATTTGGGGCATGGTTGACTTTAGAAATTTCCAGAGGCTCATGTTTTTCAAACATGTACTGCTGGCATTTCTTTTATTCTGCAAAGCAGAGTATTGCTGTTGATTATTTAACTTCTATTGATATCTATAAGCCATATCAGGACTGGCATACATTAACAAAAACTCATGCTTTCTCCCAGTGTTTGTCCATCACAATAAACCTCCACTTTCTTCCTTCGCAAATAAAGAATAACGTATTTCTCATTTTCTTGTTCTGTGCTCTGCAAAGTCTCATTCCATGGTTGCTGAACTGAAACAAATAATCTGATTTCAGTTATGACCCATCGCTGAAGGTACAGTGTGATGATTAAAGGCCCATGTTTCTTGGCCATGGAGAAAATGAGATTTAACTGAAGACTTATAGTGATGTAAAAGTAGTATTTTCCGGAACATAAAAAACAATTTTAACTGGATAATTGTGCAAAATCCAGTGCAATCCATTTCAATTTGTGATTCTCCGTATTATATTATACCTTCTTGCAGTGTCTATGCCTCTTTGAAGCTTCTTTAATACCAGGGTCAATTTTTGAAATGGAAATGTGTGCACCAATGCAATGTGACTGGGACAAGTCAGCAGGAAGGTAGATGACAATCTCTCATCTCATGACAGATATTATGGCTTGGCAGCTCCTCCTTCTTGCAATATTTGCTGTGGAATGTTGTTGGAAGGAAAAAATGAGATCCAGTAGCTAAGTGTGAGGAAGCACATTGTATGTTGAAATTCCCATGACCTAAGAAATGGATTCCATTAGTGAAAATAATAGCTTCAGATTTTTAAAAAACACTCAGTTATTTCTTATGTTAATGCAACATTGTTATAGTAATGTGCAGTAAACTGAGCTAGGAATGGAGAAGGCTTCGTTAAATATACATGAGATCTTTTATTAGAAATGTAGCAGTACTAATAGCAGAACTAGTTTGTGAGAGAGGGCAGGTATGTCTAAGCATGTGCATATCTTCAAGCATGTCAGTTAGCAATACTAAAATTTTCAGTGTTACTCCCAGGGTTAGATGCCTTCCTGGTCAAAATTCTTCAGCAGGAAAGCTTGTTCTGAAGGTAGTGATGACAGAGAAAGAGTAATAAAATGCATTTCTGAATTAGGCCATTTTCTTTTTAAAGACCTTTCTGTTGGAAATGGACAAATTTGGAAACTCTGCAGGGCATATAGGTTTGGCTTACTAATTGATACATAGAATTGATGGGAAGTGAACTGAGGCAAATTAACACTAGTGTTCTCAGCTGTTAAATTATAATCCTTTTTTCTGAAAATATGTAGGTGTCGTAGTTATAGAGACATTTCTTTTGACTTTTTTTGTTTCTTACTAAATGGAAAACTGTCTATGAAATTGAAGAAACATCTATTACGCTTTTAGCCATCAGATGTCACCAGAGTAGAGAGAGCAAGAATTAGGTGATATGGAACTGATTTATGGCTTTCCTTGGCTGTTTATTTTGGGAGTGGGAATGCTCCACTCCTTCAGAGGCTTTCTCAGATCAATAGTGGTAGCATCTTGGCCAGCTTCACAATGGCTGTAACTCTCTTAAATTTAGAATATTGAGCAAGAAACGAGTTCAGGACCTTGTCCTGTTTTAGTAGGGGCATTGACACCAAATGAAGGGGGGGCGGAAGCAAGCAAGAGGTGAGCAAATATCACTACACAGCTCAGCCTTGGTGTTTTAGTGCTCGTTACCCTGGAATAAGTAGCAGAGGCCTTGAAAGCAATGTGTCTTCACTGCATGTGTAGCTATGGGAGTGCTTGTTGCCTTGTGTACCCTGATTGCTCTCTGCCATTTGGGTGGTGTTCTGCTAGCCATGCAGCAGTGTGGACCTTTGCTGTGTTAGATGCCTAGGTGCTTGCTGCTTTCTTGGGCAGTACTGTGCACTGCCCGTGCTTTCCCGAAGGCATTCTGCCTGCAATGCTTGAGGCTGAGTCTGGGGACATTCGGAGGAGTTTCAGTACAAACAGTTTAACTGAAGCATGGAAGAACCTTACAAAGTTCTTTGAGAAGAAGATGGAGGCTCCAATAAATCTTTAAGCTCAAGGACTTTACGGTTTGAGATGTGAAAATTTTAGTGACTACATTTTTTTTTTTTATAGTAAGATTTCTTTCAATTAATTTGGCATTATAAATGGACCATAGGGCAGCTTTAAGGTTTAACTTCAACTTTTAGCTATTTTATGTTTAGCCCTGCTTGAAGATCTTGCTTTCCATCACTAATGGTGCAAAGCAGCTGTAATGAAAATAACCATTTGGCTTTAACTGTCTTATAGAAGTCAATAGTCAATAATAAATATTTAAAATATGTATATATGCTGCATTTTCTGAATAACTTCTATGTAATGTTGCTGTCCCAGTGCTAATATGAAATACTTTCATTCTTATTGGTGAACATCTCCAAAATTAAGTTTTAGAGTGGGACCCACAGAAAAAACCTTTCAGATGAAGACTCAAGGGAAGAAGTCATCCCTTCTGTATTGACATCCAGAATTTGTGGAGAAGCGAGAGATGTGACATAACAGACTTTATTTAAGCACTTGATAGGAAGAAAATCTGTAAAATGTTCTCAGATCAAGTTGCTTGACTGTGATCACCCTGATGTGAAATAAAAATTGCTGTAAAGAGTGTAAGAGGAAAAAAATCATCATTCAGTAAGGGTATTTGGCACTGTGCTTTATAAATAAATGTCTGCTCTTTTTAGGTATTTCCAAACCATATTTTGTTTTGTTCTTGGCCAGAAATTATTGGGAGCTAAAAGCCTTTTGGAGCTGGTGGGGAACAAAGTGAGACTTTCTCTGAGCAAAAAACCAAGGCCTTTGTAAACTAGAAAAGGGGAAAGAAATTCTCAAACAGGAAAGGTAATCAAACACAGAGAAAATTAGGGAAAAAGTATGAACAGTGACAAGAAACTAAAATGCCTGCAAGGCTGGAGATAACAAAATGACAGGAAAAGAACTGATGAAATATAGAAGATTTGAATGAAAACACATTTAAAAAGAAGTTTGAAGGTGTGTGTTAATGGTAATTTAAAAGGCTGTCCATCCAGCTAGGCTGAGAGAGAAGTGGTTGGGCAGGTATTTGTGAATTTATTACAGGTATTTGTAGATCTGCTAAAATGGATCTTCGGGTTTCCTCAACATTTCACAATTGTGTAGCATAACTTAGGAGAGTAAACAGTGGCACAGTCAGGAATACCTGCATTTCTAAGGGGTGAAGATTAGACTTGGTATCAGAAATGCTGAGGGAAGCCTCTAGGCATTTAAAGTGTACCCCAAGAGGAGCAAGTACAGCAGAAAGCTGTCCACCTATGGATGGCTGGCTGGAGGCGGGAAGTAGAGTTACTGATGTCAGGAGTATTTTCGCATTCTTCTAATGCAGAAGTCTTCAGCGGGATTTTATGAGCATCTAGTTAATGACAAGAATGCTGTGGGTATCTTGCAAGACCTCTCAATATCAGGTTACACCTGAGCAAAGCGGAAACAAGCTGTTTCTCTGGGCTGTGTGCCAGCGTATGTGTGAATCTGTTTGTGTTGTCAGCCCTCTCTGCTATTTGATACAAACATACATTTTTTACTGCATTTCACTCCTGTTTTCTAGCTTTGTGGGTTCTTCAGCTTATATGTAGGCAGAATTGACTATCCTGTTCCAGTCACCTGCATTTGTATCTTAACTTGAGTGTGATCTGAGCACAAGGCCTAAGCAGGTGAAATCGAGGGGTTAACTTGATGTACATCCTTACTCAATTCTAAATCTATGAGACAAAATGCACCACGGTGTATTCTAAGCCCAGCTCTATTCCTATGTCTCTCCAGCTTTGTTGCCTGAAATATTTTAATTTTTATTCAGCACTTTCCAAATGTGTTCTATAGGGAATGAAAGGACTTTTGGGTCTAACTCTTCATATTTGGAAGCATAAAAGCAATTAAACAAACATTGTAGGACCTCTAAAAAATGGATATCCTAAAAAATGGTCAAGAAGGGAAAGGAGCTAAAAAGAAAAAAGCTGATGAAGATATTCCTCTCTGAGAGGGTCAGAGGGATTTGTATTTCACTGAAAGTCATAGATCCATATGATAGAGGAGGTAATACGAGCAGGATGTAAATATTTACAGCAGCGTGATATTTTAGAGTAATAACTTTCTTTTTGTGGAATGTTGACTTATGGGTCAAAATAAAAAATACTTGGACATACAGCAGATTAATGAACAATACATTTATAATTTTTATAGGAAAAAGTGAAAGATGGGATGCTTTGTTGTACTTGGCTTCGTTGGATTGTAGCCACGTTCCAGAAACGAATGTTTAGAAATATTGCATGTAGCTTTTTTAATGTTTCTAATTTATAGATATGACCTTTTCCTGTTGTGAAATATAATCTTAGTCTTCCTCAGTATTTGGCTTTCTTCTTTGATTAAAATCCCAAGGTGGAGTAAATGTGACCAAAACTAATCCGTTTAAGCCTGAAATTGCAGGAGGCATGTTGGCATACTCACTGCAGGCAAACACTGGAGATGGCCTTGATTTGATGGAAATTGTGTCAAAGCAGCTTCGCAGGGCAAGTAGGTGTAGGAAAAAATTTGTAGTAGTTACCTTGTGGTCTCGGAGCCAACTTTTGCTGTGTTTCTGCTTCAGTGCTCTCAGTGGTAGATAGCTAGGAGTTTTGCTAGAGGATAATTACAATACTTTCACACAACTGCTGGTTTCGGTTGTGATGGCGTTTGTATTATTCATTGTGCATGTTGATAAAGTGTGTGTGCATATATATACACTTTGTATGTGTACATATATATGCATACATAAGTGTAAAACATTTTATTCTAAAGCTAATCTGTCTTCTAGAACAAAAGGGTACTGTTTTGGGAGATGCTCGGTGCTTTTCCTGAACAACATTTTCAGTTAAAGGGCCTTATGCTACTGAAATTACTTCTGAATTATTTTTTTTGTTTTCTGTAGGGAGATTTTCTTGTATTTCCTTGCATAGGTTAGGATCAGAAGTAAATATTGTACAAAGAAATAGAATCCGAAGGTAAGATAATTTTTTTTGCCTGTTTGAGGGCTAGATGTGTTTTCTTATATATTCATTCACTGATTTTATTGGAAAGCACTGCATCTGAAGCTTTTGATGAGTTATCAGCTTATTAGAGAGATGTATAATTCTGTTCCTGATTGTATCAGAATATAGTGGGTTTAGTTTCAGAAAACTGATGTGGGGTTGGGTTATTTTACAGTTTAACCAAAGGAGAACCATCTCTTTGTGGCTATAGATAACTTTTCAGTTTCAGTGAAGAATCTTGCACCATTATGTGAGTGATGGCCATTTTTTGAAACTCGATTTTTTTCTAAATAGTGCAAAAAAAACCCCCATTTTCTTATCAGAATTTAGCAATGCTACTATCACTGCATGAACACAAAGACTAGCTTCTACATAGGAGTAAATGAAAATCTACCCCTTACATGTCTTTTTATTGTTTTTCCAGCCTTGATTTTGGCTCATGTGGCCTCCAATAGAAGAAAAAAGCTAAATATCCAACACAAACTGTCAGATAAGATGGTACTGGAATGAAGAAATTTCTACCATAACAAGGTTTTATTTAGGAAATATTTTTCACAATTTTCAGACCAGGTATTCTTCAGATTTTCTGTAATTTTTTTTTCTGCATCTTTATTTTTCTTCTGTTTCAGTGTGTTAAATACATGGTTGGGTGTTAAAAGAATTGCAGAGAACAGCAGCAAATATGGGCATTCATTGATGGTTAGCTGCAGTTAATGTCTTTTAATTCTCAATATTTGTCATTCTTGCTACCTCTCAGAAAGCTACTTCTCCCCAGTGCTGCTATTAGATTAAAAAAGATTAATTCATATGCTTAATACAATGAAGTGTGCAAGTGGAGAATATGGTAGATTTTTGCCTGACTTATAGGGACATAGATGTCAAAGGCTTCTTACCTGTTGTAGTCTTGCTCGCCCAGACCCAGGGAGTCCCAGTGGGACCCAAGAGCAATGTACAGAATAACTTTAGCGCAAAAAAACCTGGCAGCTTTTTTTCAGAGGCCACGGGTCATGGGATGCATGGAGGATGGCTTCTCCTCCACTTGCCAGTCCGTTGCAGAGCGGGTCCAGGGCCCTGGCAGGGGAAAAGAGGAGAAGCCCTGAGCCCCCCACTCTGCCCCAAGTCAGCATCCAGGGCACTGGAGGGGCTGGGAATCCCTGCTGTGGGCATGGCTCTCTGGGTGTGGGGAGGCTTGTTGCTTTAGAAGGGATTTGGGATGTTGCAGAGGCGTACACCCTGGCATTGTTGCTGCCTGGCCCCAGCACCCTTCATCCTTGTCCTCCAAGCTGTGCTGTGGCTTTTGGTATGCTGGACATGCCCCTGCACCGACAGTGCCTGGTGCTCATGTGGGTCAGCAACAGGGTAACAGCTCAGACCAACTGTGTCACTGCACTGCGTTATTCTTCTGCAGGGAGAGACGCGAGGAAAGAAAGTTGTAATTGCATTTAACGGAACGCCTCTGCTCTCAAATCTACCAAATGTAAAATGGCTGTTTGTTATTCACATCTTTATTAATAGAAGACAGAAGCATATTATTAAAACAACGAATGACATGTTTGCTTATCATAGGTATTGATTGCTTTCAGTTTGTGACAGGTCTGAAATGCACACACTTGAGAAAATCCAGGCAGACTTTATGCACTTGACATGTTCACCTGAATTACAAAGGTCTAAGAATTTGTTCAGGAAATTAGTTCAACATGACATGTGTGTGAAAGAGATGCTCTTCTGTTGCATGCGCTAGAGGGCTGGGTTATTAACTGAAAATATCAACAACAAAAATGCAGTAGGGGATTCATGTGAGATTGCCCTTTTTCCCTGCAAGCTGTGGCAGAAGCAGAAGTGTGAATAAACTTCATAGAAAGGAGTGTTGAGCAAAGTCTGGTAATCAAATGTTCTTATCTTGTGAGTAAGGCGGAAAGTCAAGTGCTTGCAATCAGCAGAGAAGTGTAAATGCATTTTCATTATAAATTAAGTAATCTAATTGTATTGGTTGGATTTTGTTGTGGTTTTTCAAATTACATTAGGCCCTTTCCAGCAAACAGAAATATTTTGTGTTTTTAAAAGGGTGTGTGTTTTCTATGTTGTGAGGGTGCAGGTGTGGCTATGGTAGGACCTGGCAGCCCAGGCAAACCCTTTATCAACCTCTTCACTCTGTGATTCAGACTTCGCATGTTCTTAGGATTTTAGCCATGTGTTTTCAGGCTGTCTTCTGCGCTGCCACTCATACTTGGGAGCAGCTTCCCATATACTTGTCAGCCTCACTGCTCATCATCGTTCTCTCCATACAGTGCTCTGGTCTTCTCATACCTTTAAGAAAAAGGAATTTAAACAAAACCAACAGAAAAAAAGCTATTTTGCTGGGAGAGTGTGTGTGATACTTCCAGTTGAAGTGTCTTACTAGGTTTTTCCCTATCTCATAGGTTTTCCTTTGTATTCCATCTATATCAAGCCCTTGGGACTTCCTCCACCCATCTGTATGTTTATTTTTTTGCCCTCTCGGTACACTTTGAGAGAGCTTAATCTATGAATGCTGTTTGTAGACAGTAATGATGAAAAGATTTAGTGATATCCAGATTCCTCAGGGTAAAGGTTCTTCACTTGTCTTCACTAAGCTAGAGGACAACTGACAACCCCTGCTTAGTTTAGTCTTGTGGATTTTTCTTTAGTGCAGCCTAAGATCATCACTTGTGCTTGCTCTTTCATACGAGATTTGGAAAATCTTGCCGAAGCTGTATTGGAAAATTAATAATTTATTTTCAATTGCTGCATCTTTCTTTCCTTTTCTATTGCAGCTTTTTTTTTTTTTCAGAGATTTAAATATTACTGAAATCATTAGGTGAAATTCTGTGCATTTTCTCATCCATGAAATTAGTCATGTTAGGCGAGATGCAATAGATAACTTGTGAGTAACCTAATACCATGTCCAGATAATGTTTGTAGGTAATGAGAAATGCATAGGAGTATTCAACAGTGACCTTAAAATTGTTTCAATAGAATCTATAACATTAATAAAATATTGAGAAGCAAAGGAATAAACTCAGCAAACTGTCTCACTTTTTAAAATAATACATGAATCCTGCATATATGAATAGATGAATCTTATTCTTAAATTCTTTATATTCAGGTTAAGTGTTTTAGATCACGCTGTTTTACATTTAAAATGTCATGTAGCAAGATTCACAGATGCTATAAATCTAAAGGAATTTTTTACTCTGAGAGGGAGGAGTGGATTGGAAAAAAAAAGTAACAATTTAATCAGTAGCTTTACTTTACTATTCAGCTTTGTAACAAGCATTCTACATCTGCTTGTCATTCAAAGAAACCTCAAAAGATGAATGGATAGTTAATTCATTATATGCTGCCAGCCAAGAGTCACCTTATTCAAGTAATCTGACTGGTAGCGTCAGTGTGGCAAAAATACAGGTTTTGTGTGATGGTTCTTAGATTTTTGTGTGTGTATGCCTTTGTCACTGCAACATCATTAACCCTTAGGGACAAAGGAGGCAAAAGAAATAATCCTGCAATTTACTGAAACTTTGGTATGTGCTGGAGGAGTGGTGCTTTGTGGCAACAGGTCCGCTAATTGTTTTACAAAGGGAAGAATGAATACATCTGGGTGACACCACTGATTTCAGTAAATCCTGGCATCTGTTTGAAAAATACCAAGAGATATACAATGCTTGCAGTATATTAAGATTACCACATCTAGTCTCCTGGTGATAGAGTGTGAAATCTATAGGAGAGACTTCTCGAATAGTTATGGGCATTCGTTCATTTAAATTCTGGCTCCAGAAAGTTATAATTACTCTTCTTTGGGAATTAGTGTTTTACTTGTTGCTGCTGAAACTTTTTGGTACTTTAATGTAAATGGGACTAAAGTTGCAAAGGTTCAGTTATCAAAGTCGTAACTCACTACTGTGTTTTGATGAATAGCATTTGGATCAAAAAAGGTCTGCCTTCAAAATTGTTTTGCTCAGTCGTTCAGCAGTAGGGTGAACAATTCAAGTGAGTGTTGTTGCTCAACCTTGAAAATGAAGCAGCTCTCCTCAGCTGCAGATTTCACACTTGTTTCCAACTCTGAATCATCCTCAGGCATTGTACCTTAAAATAAAATACCTGTTGTGCATGTACAAGATTTTAGGTTCTGTTTATAGGAATCCAGCAGTTGCTGGTTTCTTCAGTCTCCAGGGCTGGCTTTGCGAGTAGGAAGGTAAAGGCGGCACTAGCAAGAACATGTGCTTATATCTGAAATATTTCTAATTCATTTTTCTCCTGGTAGTTAGTAGGAATGTCTAAAAAATATTGTGCAACAAAACAGAGATTTTTATGCAGTAGAAATGAAAAAA